>NC_057417.1:24633097-24886612 GCF_019320065.1 Cervus canadensis | reverse complement strand
TCCTAACAATTAGTACCCAAAAGAGGCACTCAGCCAATAGTTGCTGAGTGAAACCCTGCCCCCAGCCATGGAGGTCTGGCATACCCCTTGTGTGGCTGACATGCAAAGGGCTAGAGAGTTTCACTCAGCTCAGGAGAGTTACTAACAAGAAGCCAAGAGACACACTTGGCTCACAGAGCCCAGTTGAAGGAGACTAAGTTTCGCCTGCTTCTATCACTGTTGCTATGGGAATAGAATGCCTCCTAAGTGGCACATTCATATAAGTAGAGTATTTCTTCCCAGTAGCATCTCTGAGTGGAATTCCCACTGCAAGGATCAGGTCTTCCTCTCCTGAGCATCTTAAGGGGCCTAGGGTCTACAAAAAAGGTAGCGACCACCTCTCTCTCCACCTTAGGACTTCTCTTTATCCCTCCCCATCTTTAATCATCTCTGCCTCCCTTCTTCTCCAGCCCAAATCCTCAGAGAGCAAACTGGCCTCATAGAGTCTATTCAGAAAGATGGGTGTCTGATCTATGCAAAGTGGGGGTGATAAAATCACCTGCAGGTCAAGGGGACCTTTCAAGCTATCTGCTCAATAACAACAATGGAGTCAATACTAATGTTACCGAGTCCAAACTGCTACTTCTTGCTGCACGAGAGGCTAGTGATCAAGAGATAAGTTGTTGGGGCAAGGAATAATGACTTTATTCAGAAAGCCAGCAAACTGAGAAGATGGTGGGCTTGTATCCCCAAAGAACCATTCTCACCTGAGTTAGAATTCGGGCTCCTTTTATACTAAAAGGGAAGGGGGCGTGAGTGCTACATCACTTCGGTCGTGTCCAACTCTGTGATCCTACAGACTGTAGCCTGCTAGGCTCCTCTGTCCATGGGACTTCCCAGGCAAGAATACTGGAGTAGGCTGCCATGCCCAGCTCCAGGGGATCTTCCTGACCTAGGACTTGAACACACATCTCTAGCATCCCCTACACTGGCAGGCCGGGTTCTTTACCACTAGAGCCACCGGGAAAGACCCCTATAAGTACCTCCCACTGATGATGAGAAAACACCATCCTAAACAATAGGATTGTTTACAATTTACATTTCGTCTTCAGTGCTTCAAATAGGTTACCTTTAGTTTGACCTTTGGTTATACTCTCTTGTCTCTGTATTCTCTGCCAAAAGACTCAAAGGATTGGGAAGGCAACAAGTGAAGGGAAAAAAGCTTAGCCACATCACATCATTGGTCCCTTGATCAGAGTTACACTTCTGATCTACCTGTCATACCTGAAAGTTCTGATGTGCTTTCTGTCCTATTTGGGGGTCAGTGTCTCCCCAGTTTCCATCCTGCCCTGTCTGAAGGCTATATGGATTTTGAAGCAGTGATTCTCAAAGTGTGATCCAGAGCCAGCAACATCAGTATCACCAGACAACTTATTAAAACTGCACATTTTCAGGCCTCATCCCAACTCACTGAGTCAGAAACTCTGGGGGTGGTATCCAATAGCCACCTGTCCTTTTTTTTTGGCCACTTCTAGTGGCATGCAGGATCTTAGTTCCCAACCAGGAATTGAATCCATGCCCGCTGCATTGAGAGTGCAGAGTCTTAACCACTGGACCCCTAGGGAAGTCCCACCGTTTGTCTTTTAACAAGCCCTCCAGGTGATTCCCAAGCACTCTTGAGTTTGAGAACCTCAGCCTTCAAGGCACGTTCTCTTGACCTCTGAATATGGCATCTTTGTCCAGCCCTTTTTCCATCTCTTCACTACCCAGGACTCACTTTAAGAAAGGTGGCATTTCAGTGGCAGGTGAGATTTAAACTGACATTTCCCTCCTTTCTAGTTCTGTCGGAATTCTGCAATCTACTGATTGCAATAATGCTCCAGGGCTCCCCTCCCCATCTCAGAAAATAACGATTCAAAATCAGAACAGATTATTTTAAAACGCTTGTTGGCACATTGATGCCACTGGCTGGCTTCTACTGACTAATTAATCCTGATCTGACCTGAATTAATGCCTAATCTGTGTAAAATGATTGAGATTTGTTGGAAGGCAGCAAATTTGAGACTATAAAAACCAAAGGCATGTGGGAGTAGATTCAGCATCAGGCTGACACGAGGATTAAAGTACTTCTTCAATTGGTACATTATTTGAAGTTTGATTTTTTTTTTTTTCTTCCTTTCTCCTCTCCACTCCCCACCACCTCCTACTAGAAAAAAAAAAAAAATTACCAGAAGACATAAGTATATTGTCTCCCCTTCTCCCAAATAGAGGTAAACTGACAGCACATTCAATGAAAGACTCTGCATGACTGGAATTAAATGTCAAATACGATTTTCTGTTGGCAATTCAAAGTGTTAGTGTCAAAACCATAACTGACAGAACGGCTGGAGATTAGTATCTGTCTGGATCTTAGCATCACACTGCGAGGAAGGTTTATGATTTCGTAGATTAACACAGCTCTCTTCACGCCACCACTTAAGAGATAATTTGTTGAAGCAGGAGCCGATTAGATTGTGGTTGCCCGTGAGTTGGGAGGCCCCCTCCCCTAAAGTTCTGTCAGGCATCTGATGGCACACCCTGCCCCCTGTAGGGGTCTGCCATCATCACGGGTGACAGGCAGGCAAGGTGAGCGGGCCACGCTGCCGGCACACCCGGCTGTCAGTAGCCACCAGTGATGCTTGCTGGCGATGTCTCGAGGAAAATGGAGTTCCTATTGATCTGACCAATATGAAATGGCCTTCCAGGCTGGAGGTTTGATTTATTTAGTTTCTGCTTCTCACATGGGAAGGAAGGAGGAGGGGGACCTTCTGGCAAGTCATTGAATCACACGCCCTACCACTAGATCTCCCCTAGCTCTGGGGAAAACAACAACAACAACAACAAAATGTCGATCAAGGCTCAGAGAGGTTAGGGAGACTTACCAAGATCACAGCATTTGGGAGGGGGGGAGCTTGAGAGTTGGTACGGCCTGAGACTCACAAAGTGACAGACACTGACTCCAGCACTTTGATCTCTCCAATGTCCTGTGTAAGATTCACAGAGTCTTTGATGTCATTAAAAGGGCAGGCGAGGTGAAGGGTGTGAGTAACTTGCATAAGCCACAGCAAGTCCACGACAGAGATGGGTTGCAACCAGGTTTCCGAATCCCCAGCTCGGTGCTCTCTGCATCATCTTGCAGAGTATCATCCCTAGAGTAAATATTCCAGCTGGGGAGGGGATCAAAGGGCTTTGAAAACTGTGCTTCTATCTTGCACGCATGACATTTCTGCCGAGTGACAGCCCATAGAACCCAGATAATAAAATAAAATGGATGCTCTGTGTCTTGACCAGCCAATAAATTGTCACTGGTCCTCTGTGAGTCTGATTTAAGAGTTTCATCTTGCAGAGACTGTATTTGTTCTTTCTTTGTCCCCCCCACGCTCGTCCCCACTTCTGGGGAAGGAGAAACTGAGAAAGCAGTTTCCTGCAGCATTTACGTTATCCAAAAACGCCAGGATGTGACAGCACAGGGGACTCACAAGATAATGTTCAGACTCTGGTTTTAGAATGTTTACTCTCTTTTGGGTGAACTCTGACATCCAAGCGCATTAATGCGGTGCCATTTTCAACTCTCACGCCAATCTCCCTCCTTGTACATATCAGAATTTTAATGCCTGCTTCCCTGTTTGAGCTATGGTAATTTATTGTAATAGTGCATTTTGACCTTTTCAGTATTTTGTATTTTTATTGGATAGCTGTTTCACCTCTTCCCTGGAGGGTTAGCCAGGCTGAAAATGAGAGAGAATGGTAAGACCAACCAATCAAAATACAGAATATTAAAAAGGTCAACACACAAGAGCAAACTACTAATTTGGAAAACACACAAATGAGAAAAGAATGAAAGCTCCCAGCAGCATGGTGGTCAGAGCAAGAATAAGTGGACAGGAGAGGGCCAAGGGGTTCCTCTGCACCCACAGCATAGCAGTTAGCTCAACCACTGAATGTAAACTAGCCAGCCCATCATCAGAAACCAAAGGAAAGGAGAATCAGTGCAAAATCCAAAGAGTGTAGACCATACCATTTCCCTTTCTACCTGGTCAATGCAAATGGCAAAGAGAGGTCGTAGGGGGTTGAAAGTCCCAGCTCAGAGATGCCAGGGCTCTTTTAAACATGCCACAACCAGACGATGCTTCAAAGACGTCAGACAAGTTCCACCCACTTCCTACAAGCAAATGAAAGTCTCTGGAATCTAGAACTGATGCTCCTCTATTTCTTTTTCAAAGCTCTCCAGGAAGAGAAATCCTTAAACATCCCCCCTTGACTCTTTCTAGTTAGGCAACATAAATTAAACCACATTAATAAGCATAGCTGGACAATCAAGATTAATAGAATCATAAAAGTTCAAAGCACATTAATTCAAGTGGACGTTCAGGTCTTGTCTACTGAAGGTTATGGTCACCAAGTCACTGGGAAGCACACTTGAGTGAGTTACCTGGGTGTAGCCCCCTCACCCATGAAGCACAATTAGCAATGCAGAGTAACATACACAGAAGGTTCTGACTGGCATCAGAATATGGAAATGAGCTACTTTAAAAGAATCCATGTAAAACAGGGACCAAAATCTCAGTGTGAAGAGGGAAAAGACTGACTGCAACTTCATCTTGAAAAATAAAATGAGAATGTACAAACAGGTGATTTTGCTTTCTATTTAATCTAATATAGGTAAAATATCTAATCATATTCCCCAAAGGAAAAAGGATTTAAGGGTTGACTGGGAAATTTGGGCACAGTTTTCCCAAAAGTGTTTTAAGTTACTATAGATACATCACCCTTCACAACACCTTTGACACAATCATGAAAAATATAACTTACAAGATATTCAGAGGACCCAAGATAGGTGCTCCTCTAAATCCTTTGGCATTCCAATTTTTGTTCTATTTAATATCTTAATCTTTGTTTTCTATTATTCAGTTGGTTGATTTATTTTTATTCAACTGTTTGTGATATCCTTATTTGTCAGTCAATTTGAGAGAAATATGAGCCACCCTAGTATCTCACGTTCGTCAACTTCATGAAATCCTGTGTTGTTTACAAAATTTGCAGTTTACATTTGCTTTTGATTTAGCGCTACCAAAACATCTGAAAATCATTTGCAAACTGACCAAATACTTATGCCATACAGGTTTTTGTTAGAACAGTCATGTTTGAATAGGGTCTAATTTTTAGTCTGTTAGTGACTATTTGAAAACTCTTAATTCCCTGTGTAAACAGACTTTTAATTATGAGCACTACAATAATGAAAACTCAAGCACAAGGATCCTAGACTTATCTAGATGCAAACCAGAATACCTTCAGTATAAAACATACCATAACAGACATAAAAGTGATTGCAGAAATATATTCAACTATTAACACTTTCTAATTTGACTCATAAACAGCAATCAGTCCAAGCAAGCTGCATCACTGAATAAAAATTCAGGGTTAGAAACACTATGCAGATTTGCTATGACTCTTCTTTAAGATTATTTCACATATAATACACTTGGATGGGGGGAATAAAAGGGAGATTGGGATTGACATATGCAATATATAAAACAGATAACTAATAAGAACCTGGGCTTCCCTGGTGGTTCAGTCGGTTAAGAATCTGCCTGCAATGTGGGAGACCTGGGTTCGATCCCTGGGATAGGAAGATCTCCTGGAGAAGGCAACGGCTACCCGCTCCAGCATCCTGGCCTGGAGAATTACATGGACTGTGTAGTCCATGGGGTCACAGAGTCGGACACAGCTGAGCTACTTTCACTCACTCAATAAAACCTACTGTGGGCTTCCCAGGTGACGCTAGTGGTATAGAACCTGCCTGCCAATGCAGGAGACATAAGAGACGAGGGTTTGATCCCCAGGTCGGGAAGATCTCCTAGAGAAGGGCACAGGAATACATTCCAGCATTCTGGCCTGGAGATTCCCACGGACAGAGGAGCCTGGTAGGCTATGGCCCAGAGGGTCTGAAAGAGTCACACATGACTGAAGCGACTTAGCATGCATTCAAGAACCTATTGTATATCACAGGGAACTCTACTTAATATTCTACAATGACTTGTATGGGAAAAGAATCTAAAAAAGAGTGGATATGAGTGTGTGCATAAATGATTCATCTTGCTGTATCACAGAAAGTAATACAAGATTGTAAATCAACTATACTCCAATAAAAATTTAAAAAACAAAAAAATACACTCAGATTACACAGTTAAATTTACAAACACCTTTCAAACTACCATGCAACACATGATACTTCTTCTTTAAAAAACTATCGCTTATTAAATATTTACTGAGTACCAGGAATTGGATATGCATTATATTATTTAATTCTTATAATAGCCCTAGAGGAAGGCATCAATACCTACAAGTTATAGGTAATGAAACAAAACACAGAAGTGAAGCAATTTGCCGGAGATAGAACATCTAATTAGTGGTAGAGGCAGGGCTCAGTCTCAGGTTTTCCTGATTCCAGGCCGACGTTTCAAACCACTTTGTTACAAAACACAGAAAAGGTACCTAGAAGAGCAGAGATACTACAATAAGACTGTGGCTGTTTTTATTCACTTCTTTATATTTTTCTATCTTTTCCACACTTTCTGGATCAAAAATATCTTTGTTTAGTCACTCAGTCATGATCGACTCTCTTGCAACACCATGGAGCCTGCAAGGCTCCTCTGTCCACGGGATTTCCCAGGCAAAAATACTCAAGTGGGTTGCCATTTCCTTCTCCAGGGGATCTTCCCAACCCAGGGATTGAACCTAAGTCTCCTTAGCTCAAACGAAAGAGTCTTCCTGCAATGCGGGAGACCTGGGTCCAATCCCTGGGTTGGGAAGATCCCCTGGAGAAGGAAATGGCAACCCACTCCAGTACACGGGGTCGCAAAGAGTCAGACATGACTGAGCCACTAACACTCCCGCACTCCTCCTGTATGGCAGGCAGATTCTTTACCTCTAGTTTTCTAGCTTTTCCACATTTTCTGGATCAAAAATGATGGCTCTTATAATCAGAGAAAAGAGAAGTTGGAACTTCCCTGATGGTCCAGTGGTTAAGATTCCATGCTTCCACTGCAGGAGATACGGGTTTGATCCCTAGTCAGGAACTAAGATCCCACATACCATGTGGTATGGCCAAAAAAAAAAAAAAACCCACAGATAAAAGAGAACAAATGTTTATAAGAAGTTAAGGTTAGAGATGGGAGATCACCGTGTTGTTTCTGGCAAACAAAAAGCTTTGTGGGGAAAAGGGAGGAGAGACTGGCTCTGTTACAGCTTAAGGGGCGACGCTCAGCCAGCAAGGAGCCTCCAGAAGGAGGGTCTGGCCCATCCTGTACGTTCTGCGGACGTGGACACGGCCCACTTCACGTCCTGTGGAGCTGAAGTTACTGTGTGTGGTAGAGGGGAGAACACGGACCACAGTCACAGACAAGGACACCCACCACGTCCTATGAAGGTCTGCCTGACTGCCCAGCCCCCAGCCCACAGCCCCCACCTTCGGCTCAGTCCTCCCCTCTGTCTTGAGGCCAACTCATCCCAAGGCTTCCCTGGTGGCTCAGAGGCAAAGAATCTGCTTGCAATGCAGGAGATGCTGGTTCCATCCCTGGTTGAGAAGATCCCCTGGAGTAGGAAATGGCCACCAGCTCCAGGATTCTTGCCTGGGAAATTCCATGGACAGAGGGGCCTGGCAGGCTATAGACCATAGGGTCACACAGAGTCAGGCCTGACTGAAGCACTTAAGACACAGCACGCACACCAAGACCGCAATCCCCCAAGAATGCGGCCCTGCCTTCCCGCAGACCTCTCAGAGACAGCCCTGGGGCTTTCTTACCTGTGCTCAGGCCTGGCCTAGCTCTGTATGGGCTTCCAAAGCACAGCCAGCCACATTTTCCTGAGCCCTCCTGATACTGACACCTTCACCGTCTGAGCCATCCTTGTCACCAGTCCCCGCTGCCTTTTAGCCAAACTTCCCATCCATCATCTGTCAAAGTCTCCACTGTGTTTCCAAATGCTTCATCTGGGCTTTGCACAATGGGTTACAGGGAGCTGAGAGACTGATCTCTCAGCTGCCAGGGTAGCCGGTGGCCCTTGGACCCTTACTCTCCCACCCCAAGCAAGCCCAGTGCGCCCTGTGTTACCTTTCTGTGAAAGCTGGGACATGAAAAACTTGGGAAGCACCAACCATGAACCACCCTGCTGGGTTTTCTAGGTCCCCATCCCCCCTTTTTTAATGTGGCCACACCACACAGCATGCAGCATCTTAGTTCCCCAACCAAGGGCTGAACCCGTCCCCCTGCAGAGGAAGCACAGAATCTTAACTACTGGACCACCAGGGAAGTCCCCTACCATTAACTCGTAAGGTGGCCCATCTTAAACCAACTGAGCTTCTGCTTTGTCTCTTGGTAATTTGGTGGAGGGGAGCGGTAGTGAGGGGCCACGCCACTTTGTTGTTATTATTTAGTCTCTATGTTGTGTCTGACTCTTTTGCGACCCCAAGGTATGGACTGCAGCCCACCAGGCTCCTCTGTCCATGGGATTTTCCCCAGCAAGAATATTGGAGTGGGTTGCCATTTCCTTCTCCAGGGGATCTTTCTGGCCCAGGGATGGAACTTGCATCCCCTGCTTGGCAGGTGGACTCTTTACCACAGCCACCACTTGTGGGACCTTACTTCCCCAATCGGGGGTCGAACCCATGCCCTCTGCAGTGGAAGTGCAGCATCTCAACCACTGGACCACCAGGGAAGTCCCTCTTAGTAATTTAAATAATATGTTTGTTTGCTGTGTGTCAGATATTCTTCTAATTGCTTTACGTTAATGGCTCTGACACGATTGACAAGTTCCCTGGGCTTCTTTCGTTTCATCCTAAAAATAGGGACCATGATACTTTATCTGAGATCCCTTCCAGTCTTCTTTGAGGGTTCCAGGAATGAGCACCAACATTCACACAACCTCCTCTCAGTACATGGCATAAGGATGTGGCACCTCGAGAGAAAAGGAGAGATCAATTTGGTAACAGAAAGGAATACTTTCTCTAAGTTGATGTTTTCAAACCCTTAACCTAAAAAAAAATTGGAATTTCCAGTAGAAGTGGAATAACAGGGGAAAGAATTGGCATTTGGCTGGAGGAAGCAGGTCTGTGATGAAATGAACCCCAAGGGTGATGGCTGGAATTGCAGGAGATGGGCCGGTTAGTAAATCAAGCCCGACAGTAAGAAATCAGCTTCTGGAGAATTGCAGTCCCAGGCTCAGGCCCAGAAACATGACTGGGCCTTTCCACGCAGCTCCAAGCAAGAGCTAATATATAGTATTTACTCAAGGAAGATGGTTCCAGAGTGAGGAATGAGATTCAGTTAGTTACTGTAACACACATTATTTCCTAGAGCTCCCAGTTGCCCTATGAGAAAACCCATTCTTCTTTTTCAATATATGCCTGATTTTTGCAATCTCTCAGGCTATCATCAAATGGTTTCCATTTATTTCAAAAGACAATTTATCTGCCTTGAGGTTTCACCTACTAGAACTTGGTGATAGTATTCTTCGCTGCAGTGTTACAGCATCCACTCAGTGAGGCACAAAGATGACAGACAGAGCTTGTTATCTTCACACAAAAGTGGCTCAAAATACCATATTCCCCCCTTCACACAAACTGCTAAAACGATCACCAAAAATTAGGTGAAAATCAAGAATCCTCTCTGGTGGTTCATAGAGTCTTCCCTCTTTTTCCCAGGCTCAATCACTTGGATTCTTGTGTCTTTGCCTTGACTCCTCTGTTTATCAGCTCAACAAATCCAGTTTTGTTCTATGAGTTTATTTTGTTGGCTAATTGATACTTCCAGGCTCAGAGGTACTTGAGCTTGGCACCAAAGGGCCATTTTCTTTGTATTAATATAGCACCTTTCTCAAGAGAATAAGCATTTGCAAATACCAACTAATTATTTACTGCAGGGATTTCACTAAATTAGAAAGTTCCAAAGTAGAGAAAAATTAAAATCAACAACCCTTTCTTGTATAATTATGGCTCATGCAAAGCTTACACTGTCCATGCACTAGTCATAATTCAATTATGGTCTGAAGTCAACTCCTGACCAATCGAGAACTAGTAGTGTAATTGTAGGAGGTTTTAAACACAGAATGTGAAGGAGGACTAATAGATGAAGAGTCAGAAGACCTGGAGTCCGTGACCTTGTACCCTGAATCTTGATTTCCTCATTTATAAAACGAGAAAGTTGTAGAACTCAGTTAAGTCAGCAATTGTTGTTGTCTAGTTACTAAGTGGAGTCCAACTCTTTGCCACCCCATGGACTGTAGCCCGCCAAGTTCCTCTGTCCATGGGGTTTCCCAGGCCAGTATACTGGAGTGAGTTGCCATTTCCTTCTCCAGAGGATCTTCCCAACCCAGGGATTAAACCCATGTCTCCTGCTTTAGCAAGCAGATTCTTTACCACTAGGCCACCAGGGAAGCCCAAGTCAGCAATATTAGGCTTCTATTCTGTCATAGGGACCACCTGCCCCACAAGCTGACCCATGTCAGGAGTGGAAAAGATAGACAGACATTTTCTCTATATAGAGAGGTGGTCCCTGTTTCTCTTTTGCCCCTTGAAAATTGAGGGCATCCTTCAAGGCCAATTTCAGTCTTTCTTTCTCTTTGAAGACTTATTGGACTCCATTGGTTTGCAGTGAATGTGCCCAAAGTGGACCCTGACAACACCTTAATACTTTACATCAGCAATGATCATACACTGCTGAGTATTGTTCTTACTGCTTTTTATATCTTGTCCAACAAAACAACTTGTAAGCACTTAATGGAAGAGATGTTTCTTATGTCTTGAACCCTGATCCCCAAAATCAGAGCATAAGCACAGTAGGAAAGCAGTATTTTGTCAAATTACTAATATCTGTTTATGCTACTCATATTAAATTATGAAGGGGACCCTTTCTGAAAATCTAGGTGCCTGAACATATATCTACACCAATTGCCTCTCACTTATACCATGCAGATTATGTCTAAACTGAGACCTACTTTAAATTTCATTTTTCTCCCATTCCTTTTCTCTTCTTCTTGCTCTCTCCCTCCACTTCCCTCTAAGTGTACCATCATTACCACCATGATATTACACCTCTCTTTGAAATTTGTCTTAAAGCATCTCTGTATAAATAAGCAAGGGGCAAAGAGTATTACCAAATTGATATGACATTTCAGACCAACGTTCCAGTTGGGATGGTACACATTAAAAACTGGGGTTGGAGAGAAAATAACGTCTTGGAAATTGCTTCTTTTATAGAAGAAGAGTTCCATCTTCTAGCTCTGTCTTCCTCTCACCAAGAAGACTGCAGAACAGTGAGCATCCTTGAGGACCACGTTTTACTCCAGAACTCATCAAAAGGTGAGAAGGGAGCAGAGAGATGAGTAGCTAGAATATCTAGATCATTCTGCCTCTGGCAATCTGATTCTTCAGATATTTTGAAGATTTTTTTGCCCCACAAAACAGTCAGATGATAGAAGAATTACAATAAATGTAAGTGTACTCCTGAGTTCACAAGAAAATATGGAAAATCCCCAAAGGCAAAAAAAGAAAAAAGAATGTTCTACAACATGAAACAACATGAAACTTGTAAGTAAACACCAAAGTTGTGTTGTTTTGGGAAAACGTTGATTCCAAGACTTTAGAATTTTGGAGATTAATGGCTATACCTAAGGGAATAGGAGAACAGGCTCCAGGTCCACACAAAGCAGGAGAGAGAAATATAAAAGCCTTCATTAAACAGAGTACCCTAAGGACCACACTCTAAGTAAAGGGAGAGTTGAAAAGTAAAGAAAGATATAAAGATATCAACAACACAGTTCTCAAGTTAGGTATAATGTTTAAATACTGTTCTCTAGAACATGTGGAATATTTGCAAAAAATAAGTATATGCTATTCCACAAACAATTCTCCAAATATTTTCAAGAACTGGATATCATGCTTAGCATATCCCCTTACTACATTCCAACTGATACAGAAATCAATTTAAAAATTAAGTTTAAAAATCAATATGGTCGGAAATTAAAAATGTATTTCTTCATAATTCATGAATCAACATAGAAATAACAGGAATGTTTGAACATTTACAATCAAATATATTGAAAATACTATATATCAAAACTTGTGGCATACAGATAAAAGGAATGGGTAAAAGGAAATTAATATAAATTCTGACAATAAAAAGGAAAAGCTAAAAATTACTGAGTTGAACATCTAGCTTAAGAACTTGGATGAGCTCACAGACAAAAATATGAATCTAAATAGAGTAGAAGAAAGAAAATGATAAAGAACACAAATTAACACAACAGAAAACAAAAATACAGTGAAAAGAATAATAGATACGAGTTGATTTTTTTAAAAAAATCAATGAAATATCTAAATTTCTAATGAGATTCAACAAAGTCACAAACTTTAAAAGTCACACACAAATAATAGCAGAAAATTTCGAATGAAACATAACTAAAGATAGAAGTTAAAAAGATAATACAAGAATAGTATGGTGAAATATATGCTAGTTAGTAATCTGAAAACTTAAGTGAAATAAAAAAAATTCTAGAATAATATAAATTACCAAAATTGGCCCAAGAAGTGGAAATTTTGAATGGTCTTAAAATCTTTAAATAAATTGACTCTACAATTAAAACTATTTTCCACAAATATAAAATCTGGCCCACATGGATGTGCAGTAGAGTTCACCAAATAGTCAAGGAAAATATAATTCCAATCTCACACAACTCTTTCAGAAAATAGGCAATTTATTCGATTACTGTAATTTGACACAAAGACTGGACACAGATGACATGCAAAATTAAAATTACAGATCAGAACTTCTTTGGTGGTCCAGTGGTTAAGAATCCACCTTCCAATGCAGGGGACATAGGGTTTGATCCCTGGTCAGGGAACAAAAATTCCACATCCCTCAGGGCAACTAAGCCCATATACCTCAACTACTAAGTCCATGCACCTCAACTAGAGAGAAGACTGCGTGCTGCAGCTAAGACCCAATGCAGCCAAAAATAAATCAGTAAATAAAATTGGAAAATAAAATTTCTCTCATGAAGGTAAGTACAAAAATTAAAAACGACCTCTTAGCAAAATGAACCTAATGGCCTCTAAAAATAATAATTTATAATGACTCAATTGGGTTATGCCAGAAAGGCAAAACTAATGCAACATTTAAATATCTGTGTATGTTTATCTTCCCTCCTCATCCATTCAGGTGAATTTAGAGCAATTAAAGCTTTAATACCAACCCACAGAGTCATCTCATTTCTTTCCTTTCCTTCTGAATCCACTCAACCCTGACCGAAGGAAGTGCATTTGAGACCTGGGTTTCCTTTTCAGCTTTCTCACAGCCTGGAATATTTCCCACAGGAACATTAACACCTTCCAAATGTGATTATCCCAATATCTTGAATATCTGATCTTTCCAGGATTTCAGGGAATTACAAGGAAACACAATACAATAGCAAGAGGCTTGTTTCCACAATATTTAGGAAAAAAGCACTTAATCCCCAACCAAATATGACCATTAAAGTAGTTTACAATCTTACCATCAATTCCCTAGCGGATATAATGTTTCCTAAAATCAACATCTCACGTAGTCTTGATCCATGTTGTTATCACCAATCGTAGATAAGGAGTTCATATTAGTTCAGTGAAGAAATTAGGCCACCAGAAAAATAAAATAAAGGAGGAACAAAAAAGCCCACGTGGCTTCAGCTCTCCTAGCACGTCAGTCAGCCTCGCCTGGTGTCCAAAGTCCACCACCTATAAAGTTAATACTCACAAGAAGGAAGAATCTCATCAAGATACTAAGCTTGCTTTATCCTAACAAAACAGCTTTTGGAAAGGGCAAAAAAGGCAGTCACCTCACCCTTCCTCAAGACCTTTCCTTTAAGGTTCAGCCAATAAAATTTTGTACTTCCCTCAATAATCTGCGCATGCTTCCTTCTCCAACCCTGCATGCTGGGCCTGTTAACCTTCCTTGAACAGTACTCTGCCTACTTACAGAGCAGTTAATCTCCTTCAAAAATCTACAGCCTGGTACCCTCTCCTAACCCCAGGAACCCAGCTTTGTCTGCATTTCTTCAAATCAGAAGACTCTCAAGGTTTATTATTTGTGCAACATTTCCATTTCTATAGCCACTGCGTCTTCCTTCCGTTCAGCAGTGCCGTAGCTTTGTCCCATAACATCTACCTCTAGGGAGACCATCCCTTTTACTTGTCATATTTGCCCCAGCTGGAGAAATCCACTTGAAAGATTTCTGAGTTTCAACTGCCTCTAGGGAACTTCCCTAACCTGCTCTCGGTGATAACGTGAGGTCCGTAACACTTGTCTTACTTCAGTCCTTGAATTCCCCAAGCCTCGATAACCCCAACACTGCTTTCCTGGAGCACAGCATCTCAGATGCATTTTTTAAGCCTTCCACCTGCCCTTAGATGAGACCTGTTCCTCCCGCCTTCCTCTGAGCTAAAACATTTTCAGCCTCTCAATATCCTTCTCACCTCCTGGTCCTCTTCCCAAAGGTCTCTTCAGGTATAAAGGGTTGAAATGTTTAAGCTGATACCATTTTTCCCTGAGATATCTCTCAAGATCTGAGCATTTTCTGCTCACACACCAATTCCTAAATAATCTCACTCACTTACTATACAGTCATTCTTCAGTATCTGCAGGGGATTGGTTCTAGGACCCCACACACACATTCCTTTGGATATTGAAATACACAGATGCTCAAGGCCTTCAACTCACTTTTGGATAATTCTATTCAGTTGTTCCCTTAATTTAATCTAATATCACATGCCACCTGCATAAAGAAGACTTATCCTCATTCTGCCTAATCTCTTCTTGGACAAACACCACCAATTCCCAATGTTTGAACCCATCTTCTATGTATTTCTAAGGAACATTGTCTCTGAATGGGAAAAACAAAACTAAATTAAACAAAAACCAGAGAATACAGTGAAATTTAAGTCTACTAAGTCACTCCACAATCCACATACTAAAGGCATTTTACACCAAAAGTCTGCTTATTTTGAAGTGAGCTTTTTCAAGAACTCAGAAGTTTGCATCCCTGCCAAGCCCAGATTCCTGCTAATCAGAATTGAGGCACAAACTCTCTCTCGCACTGAGATTTGCTAATGAAAACCAGACTTTCTCTTAACAATGCAAGTTTCTTCAGGAGCCTAAATCAAAATCTCCAACTTGTGTGCATGAACTCGCCTCAGTCTGCTGCAGGACAACCGATGTTAGTGATTGTAAACGGTAAATGGACCAGACGCCAAACCCTTGACCAGCATTGATTATGGATGCCATCATTCTGTCCCTGCTACATTCCTAGCAGAATCCAGGGCTTCAAATCCCTCTCTAGCCAAAAATCTGGTGATCAAGGCTGAACCCCACATGGGATTCTAAAGTCCTCCCATCTCTTTACTTTAAGGTCCTTACCTTGAAGTACCATCTGCTTTCCCTCACATGGCAGAGAAGAGAGACATACCAAGACAAACCCAGGGAAGAGGGCTTGAACCTTTATCCCTCCCCTTCAATATCCCTGAGGTCTACACTTTGTCTTGGACCCACAGCAGACCTCCCTTTCCCTGAAGTCTCCAACTGCCCCCTAGATGAGACCATGCAGCCAACCTAACGTGGTTCTAGCTTTAAGCATCAGACAACAAAAATAATGGAATAAAACTCTGACGATCTTCCCCTCTCAGGAGTTCACAGGAAATGAGAGATGCGCTTACAGCCACTAGAATCTATTCAGCTGATTACTGGCGCTGGTGGTGATGTGCTGCTATTTACTGCTTCATGGAGTGATAAGGAGCAAAAGCAGAGAGTCTGAGAACGTACTATATATATATATATATATATATATATATATATTCATATATATTTTTATATATATATATATTCCTGGAGCTGTGTTCTCTCTACGTAACCACTTGAATCAAGCCATATGCACTGTGGGCTGACTTTGATTCTCAGCAACAACTGTTTAAAAAAGGACAGAGGCAAGGATTCCAGATTTGTTGACTTGTGTTGTTCTTGTGGAAGCTGGGGGCGTGAGGGTTCTGTTTCTAGCACTTCCCATGGGAGACTGTTTCCAAAGAAACACAAATCATTTGCTGGAGGCAGGATATGTTAGTAGTAGTTTTGGGTTTGCGGCAACATATGCCAGGCCCTTCAAAGAGGTGTGGGCTTAAACAGAAGGATTTTTTTTTTTTACTCCTATTCACGAAAAATGAATTTCTCCTCCTGGTTTATTATAAAAACTCGAAGTACTCAGACATGATTATAATATATTCTGAAAGATTTATAACATCCACAACCATGAAAAGAAGTTTTAGCTGAGAAATTCCAGAAGAGGACCCTGACACTGGTAAGATAAGCAGTGCTGGAAGCTTAGGTTCTGGAGATGGTTTTTTATTTCACTGAATCATATATTCGAGTTTTCATTCAACAGGTTTCATGTGCCAGGGCAGAGCTAGATTCTAAGAATGGGATAAGAGCGATCTGGCTTAGATCCTTACCTCTTAGGACCTTTGAAGGTCCTTCTTCAAGGCTCAGGGGCACTTTTGCAGATACGACTGGTCTTCTGAGGGCTCCCTGATTGGCCCTCTCTGATTCTAACTGTTCAATCAGAGGAAGCACATTTGTCTTGTGGTCAAAAGACCATCAATACAAACAAAGTTATTTTAGGGAGTACAAGAGTTAATTTGTGCTTGTTCTAGAACCACCCCACAACCAAAATTACAGATCATTAGATCTCAAAGTTAGAGGAGCTCTGGTTCAATGATTCACTTGATGGTTGAATCCCTCTATAACCTCCCCAGCAAGGCAACATTTAGCCTGGGCTTTACTGCCTCCAGGGTCAGGGAATTAGCTATTAAAACCTTCGTAGAAGCACTTCTCAAGTTACCTGTGACTCTCAGGACTCGAACTGAGCTCAATTATGCCTTCCTGAAACTTTTGCCCATTGGGTTCTACCATTTGAAGGCATGGAGACGAAGCCAACTCCCTCTTCCCCAAGATACCTAATGCGTATCCTGAGTCCTCCCTCCTCCTAGCCGAGGACCAGCAGTGCTTTGATCTGTTCATCATATAATAAGCACCATCTATGGAGGTTTACTGTGTATCACAGCAGTCACTAGAGGCATTCCCTCCATTACTTTATTTAATTCCCATACCCACTCTATGAGGATTTTATATCCATTTTATAGATGGGAAAACTGAGGCTCAGAGAGGTTAAGTGCTTGCACTGATGTCAGCTCAGATTACATTTATTCTTTTTTCAGCCATATCACATAGTTTACTCTCCACTAACACTCCTTTTCCTATTTGGTGCTATGAAACCATGTCTTTCAGGTTGGGGGGATTTGGACCTGTGTTTGGCACCTGACACTTTCCCCAGTGCACTGATCTGGTTAAATCTGGCCCCCTCATCCTTTTGTTTACAGCCTTTGGAATACTGATTTTTGTCTCCAACATGCTTATTCGGCTTCCAGCTTCATGCTGTATATTGATTTAATAAACCCTCTTCCTAAATATTCATGCAAATCACAGATTAAAAGGAAAAAATCAGAATGCAAGAGCAAAGTTCCAAAGCATGTCACTAGACACTTCCCACCAGATTAACATTTACTTTTAAATCAGTCCCTTTAAAAATAGAGCTCTTTAATCAGTAACTATTCCACTCACTTGTCCTTTTTCTTGCCAAACACCATGCTGACTTTCAGCATTCTGGATGAAGTTAATCACACAAAACTTGCTCGTGGCGAGCCCACGCTGGCTGCTAGTATCTGCGGCTTCCTTTTCTAGGTGCTCACGTGCCAACCCTTTAATCTTCCATTAGACATTCTTGAAATCTACTTAGTTGCAGATTCCATCTTCTTTCTGGGTTGGAAATCCAAACTCCATGTGCTTGTCTCCAATTTTCCAAACCACTAATATTCTCCGTGTTCACTAAGACCACCCATAGTAGTTTGGATGATTGAGTTTGACAGGTTTCTTCCAATAACATGGGGTATAATTTTCCAGCCTAGAATACCACAATGTCTGTTTCATCATCTATAAGACAGAGACTATATTAGTAGTACCCCACAGGTTGGTTTGATAATTAAATGGCATAATGCATCCAAGGAACCACTAATATTAATATCAACATATAGGAAACATTCCCCTCCAAATTGCAACAAGCCACATCACTTCATTTCTTCCTGAAAGTCATGTTAACATCACCATTTCAATTAGCCTATACACACAACTCTTCTAAAAATCTGCATTTTTGCCTAAGTTCCTTAATACTACACACAGTGCCACTATTCTTTTAAATATATATATATATTTATTTATTTGACTGTCAGGTCTTAGTTATAGCATGAAGGATCTTCGATCTTTGTTACAGCATGCATGACTTTTTTTTTTTAGTTGCAGCATGTGGCATCCTTAGTTGCAGTATGCAGGATGTAATTCTGAACCTGGACCCCCTGCACTGGGAGCATGGAATCAGCCACTCGACCACCAGGGAAGTCTTGATGCCACTATTCTTGCAGTCACTCAAGCCTGACACTCAGAAACATCCAATTCAGCACGTGTTTCCGCCTCCACATCAACCAACGTTAAGTCCAGTAGTTTCCGTCACTGCCATTCCTCAGACTGTGCATGCTCGGTCAGTCATATTCAACTCTTTGCAATCCCGTGGACTGTGGCCCGCCAGGTTCCTCCACCCAAGGGATTTTCAAGGTAAGAATATTAGAGCAGGTTGCCATTTCCTTCTCCAGGGGATCTTCCCGACCCGGAGATTGAACCTGGGTCTCCTGCGTATCCTGCACTGCAGGCAGATGCTTTCCCACTGAGCCACCAGGGAAGCCGAAATTCCTCAGATACCAATCCTTTACTTCCATCCTACAGACATTGTTAAGGAATAAAATTTTTGTCCCCTCCAAGTACATATGTTGGAATCTTAATCCTCTGTGTGACTCTATCAGTTGATGGGGCCTGTTAAGATGACAAAGGATAAATGAGATCAAAAGGGTGGGACCCTAATTCAACAGGCCTGGTGTTCTTATAAGAAGAGGATGAGACAGAAGAATGTCTCTTATGTAGATGGCCAACTGTGAGGACACAGTGAGAAGACGGCCATCAACAAGCCAGGAAGAGAATCTTCCAGGAACAAATTAGCCAGCACCTTGATCCCGGACTTTGCAGCCACCAGAATTGTGAGAAATAAATTTCTGTTATTTAAACCATCCAGGTTATGGTATTTTGTTACCATGTGTCTACTTAGCAGCCCAAGTAGCCTAAGATAGCCACAACCTTACTTGGGGCTTTCTTACCTGGTTTGCGGTAAAAATTCCTGACTTTTGCCCCATCTCTTATCCTCCTCCACTCCAATCCATCTCTCTCACTAGTACCAACTTAAATTTCCTAAATTCTGCTCCCAAATTATCAGTAGCTTCTTACAGTTTGCCAAATTGAGCATAAACTCACTGACTTTCAAAATATTCCACACAAGCCTCACATATAAACCCTCTTTGTGATCCCAATGTATGCTCCAAAACTCATATTCCTCATTCTTAATGTACCCTCCATTCCAGTCAAATGAAATCTTGCACAGTTCCTAAGAAATACCATTGATCATTTGCATTCTTTACTGCTCTCTGTACTTATATAGCATTTTTAAAAATAACTGAATGTATTCAGCTGCCAGAAAGAGTAACTGACTAATAATGATGGAAACAATTAGGCATTTATTATTGTCATATCACAAGTGCAGAGATGGAAAGCTGCTGCTGCCAGTTTAGTTGTTCAATAATGCCACCAGAGACCAGGAATTCTTTTCCTTTTCCCTACCTCAAGATCAAAAAGTGGCTGCCATGCCTCCAGACATCAAATCTATGTTCAGTTCATGAAAATAGGAGAAAGAGAAGGAGCATGGCAACAAAGTCAGTCTCTTTTGCTAGGAAAAACCAAAACATTCCCAAAACTCCCACCACCCTGCCCCACTGTACACTCTCCCACTTAGGACTTATTGGCCTGGACACAATCACATGGCCTCCCTTACCTGCAAGGGAAGTTGGAAAAATGGACGTTTCATCTGAGCAAGGCACATGCAACAATACCCACAAAAAACTGGGACACGGTTAACAAAAAAAATAAGAAAGCAGTGGATATTCAGTGAGTAACTAGTGTAACCACAAGTACCTGACCCTCATTTCTGGCAGATTTTTGTCTTTATCTCTCTTCAAACATCTACCAGAACGTCTTGCACATACTTTATGCTCAACACCATATACATATAGACTGGTTGTAGTATAGTTTATGATTGCCTACAAATGGCTCCACAATCAGTAAGTATTTGCCAGCCTCTGTTCGGAATATTGGGAGGAGTAAAGGAAATTATATTTGTTCTCAAGTCAGAGTCGAAATGACTGTTGCTAAATTACTTTCCCGAAACACAGTTGTTTTTGGATTCGTTTCACATCCCCAGCACCAATATTCAGGTTTGCTCAGCAAAACCTTTCTTCACAGGATAGTAAACATAATAACCCTCAGCCTGGGCTTGGTCATATTACTCTAACATCTATATTTCTCTGACTCAACTGGACAAGGTTTTACTATAGATGTGTTAAGAAAACCTGGTTACAAGTAATGTAATTAAACATCAGTCCATAAATAACCTGTTAAAAGGCAGCAGGCAGCCATTAGAAATGATGCTACAGAATAACTAATGATATATAAGTAAATATTTAAATAAGTCCAGATTATAAAGCAGAGTGCATAGTGTGCATGCTTGCATGCTAGGTCGCTTCAGTCATGTCTGACTCTTTGCAACCCTACGCACTGTAGCCCGCCAGGCTCCTCTGTCCATGGGATTCTCCAGGCAAGACTACAGGAGTGGGCTGCCACTCCCTTCACCAGGGGATCTTCCCGACTCAGGGATCGAACCCTGGTCTCCTGTGTCTCCTGCACTGCAAGCAGATTCCTTACTGCTGAGCCACAGATAGCTCCCCCGGGTACAGCGTACCTATCCATAATCACTGATAAGATACATTCTGTGCAAGAGTGTATGTAAATAGACGGGCCTGGAACTGGAAATTCCAACTTCCAACAGAAGTATACAAATAGAAACAGAGAGGTTTAAATATTTATTTATCACAATCTTGAGAGTGGTTAACTCTAGACACTGCATTATAGATGGCCTTTATTTTTTGTTTTTGTTTGTCAGTATTCTCCAGATTTCCCAAAATGAACCTGTATCATTTTTAAAATAAAAAGCAAAAGGGGTTGTTTTTGTTTTTCTTAACTTTCAGGAATTTGAAAAGACGTCTGCCTTCTGATACTTCAAGGGATGATGATCCAGATTCGATGAGACAGCACAAGGACTGGTGAACTGAAGTGGCCACAAATTCAAATGAGTCTCTATTAATGACACCAAAACCATTTGAAGAGCAAGAATGACTCACTAACTCTTACTTGTAGCTTTAGAAATACAAGGAGCAAAAATATAAAGACAGCTTGAACCTGAAAGTAGGGGGTGCACAATCGAAAATATTGTTCTTTGGAGGTTTACTTACACATTTCATATATTCAGAGGTTCCCATTCAATGTAAAGTGTGACCCCAAAACAATGAAATCGTTTGGCAGAGAGGCGCTGTCTTAGGTGATATGAATGCTGCCACCTGTACTTCAAGCCTCCTTGAATAAATAAATGCTGGCAAACTCATTGCTTTTCTTTCGTTTTAGTACTAGAAAGGCTTTACACAGGATGGACTCGCATCGATTTGATGACAATGACCATGACAGTCAAGTGATTCCTATTTTACATGCAGTGCTGAGCTGAGTACCTGCTTTATCTTACTATTCACACGACACTGCAGTCGCTTATCTGTTACAACTGACGCAGGAAAGTCCGGGAAGATCCTAGAGAGCCTGGGATAAGGCTCCAGGTTGCTGCTGGAACTGGGGTCCTGAAATTAATCCCTGGATATCTCAGTAAAAATCAAACATAACCTGCCCTCTAGAAAACTCCGGTTTCAACCAGTTACTCTTCTCACTCTGAGTTACACAATGTCGTTCAGTCGCTAAGTCGTGTCCAGCTCTTTGCGACCCCAGGGACTGAAGCCCGCCAGGCTCCTCTGTCCACCAGGCTCCTCTGTCCACGGGATTTTTCAGGTAAGAATACTGGAATGGGCTGCCATTTCTTGCTCCAGGGGGTCTTCTTGACCCAGGGATCAAACCCATGTCTCTCACGTGTCCTGCATTGGCAGGTGGATTCTTTACCCAGCCTGGGAAGCCCGGGACCACGAGCGAAGTACCTAAAGTCTACTTTTTAAGAAATTATTGGTGGGAGAGGGGATTGGGATGGGGAATACATGTAAATCCATGGCTGATTCATGTCAATGTATGGCAAAAACCACTACAATATTGTAATTAGCCTCCAACTAATAAAAAATAAATGGAAAAAAATAAAGAAATAAACCGGGGTTGTTTAATGGTAAATAAATAAATAAAATAAACCTGTAATGTCTCATGAAAAAAAAAAATTCCTTGTATTCAGAACGCAGGGAATAGTGTCTACTTTCCTCACTAAACCTGAGGAAACAGTAGATTTGCCAGTAGAAGTATATCAGAAATCTTAGAAAGAGTCACATGAAGACCCTGGTAAAGGTGAAATTTTGTGACTATAAACACTCAGATTACAAGTGTAAATATGAAATTTAAGTCTCTTGTAAAGAAGTAATAACTCATGGTCTAGTTATTACCATGTGTGTGCGAGCTAAGTCACTTCAGTCGTGTCTGACTCTTTGTGACCCAAGGGACTATAACCTGCCATGTTCCTCTGTCCATGGGATTCTCTAGGCAAGAATACTGGGGTTGCATTGCCATGCCCTGCTCCAGGGAATCTTCCTGACCCAGGGATCGAACCAGGTCTCCTGCACTGCAGGGGGATTCTTTACCATTCAGTCACTAGGAAAGCCCATGTTATTACCATATTCTCTCCCAGTTTACAAAACTGCATTTATTTCTTTTACTATTTCACAGTTTTTTATGCTATTTCCTTTATTAGGCTGTGTTATACTGTGCTATGTCATGAGGTTGTGCAATATCTTATATTATTTTTAAAATTCAGATAGGCCTCTATCTTTATTTTCTCCATATTCAAATCTTACCAAACGTATATGAAGTCTCCAAGCATAGGTCCTGTGCCACAACGGGAGCTCAATCAATTTTCATGTCAATTATCACTTTGTCCTGTGTTATTAAGTATCTATGCTGTCTGTAAGCCAAGGGATGATCCCTGCCTTCAGGGAGTTTGTTATCTATTTAAGAAGACTATATATAGATAACAAATAAATAATAGAAATTTTGACAATTTAATATAGCGATTCAAAGAGACATCCTAAGGTATGTGGTTAACCATCAAAGACAGGATGCTGGCAGTAAAACAATAGGAGTTAAGAGATGATACCAACACTCCTGAATATTCAACATCTTAGAAAACCCCAGGCATTTTTGGAAGACCAGACAGTAAGACGGAAGCCAAGAGAATGGAAAAATCTTTTTCCTCCTCAACATTCTCCTCCAGCATCTTTTATATCCAGTGAGATTCTTCAGGTTGAATGGAGCCAGATATCTAAGTGGATTAATTGTTATTTATAACAGCATGTTGACCCATGAAGCATGGGTGACCCCCCAGCCCTCGCTCTCCACTAGATAAACTGTGCAACTGTAATAAACAAATAAATGGAATCTGCCTCCCTGCCAAGGATGTGCTGCTGTCATCTTTCTACCACGGTCATCAATTAAAGGATTCAATAATGAATGAACTGGCAGAGTTCGACTATAATCTTCAAACTCCAAAGATGCTCCACGAACAGCAGCGTGGGATTTATGGTTTTCTTTTTCCTTCACCTCACTCCATGAGGGTATACACAGCCATGCGTGTGTTTAACACTCATTCACACACACACATTTGCACACCACATGCACGCTCTCCCACAACATCTCTTGCCATTTGCATGGCTTTTTCAATTAGATAATTAACTTGTTAAAACTCATGGAGGGAAGTGCATTCACCCTAGAGGGGTTTGCTTTGATCCTTTAGTTGAGAATAGAGCTCTAGTAACGTTGGCCAGCAGTCCCGGCCTGGAGTGAGGCCAGGAGAGGACAGGCATTCAAAATCCCAAGCCAGCAGGCACTGAGTTTGCCATGTGGGACAAGGGCTGCTGTTCGCAGGGGCTTCCCGCTGCCCAGGAACACCATCTGGGGTACGTTTTCTCCAAAGGCTAGCGAAGCTACAAGTATGCATGAGTTCAGCAAAGACTGAAACACAGGATGCCCATCCATGATACAACACTGAGAGGTTGATAGAGAGATTGATTCATCACAGTGGTAATTTACATTTATAAATCCTTGACAATGGGACAGGCAGTGTGCCAAGCACTCTCCCTGGATTATGTCATTTAAACCTCACCATAACCCTGTGAGGTAAGTTACATGATTAACCGGGTCTTTGAAATGAGAAACCTGGTGCTCGGGGAAGTTAAATAACAACAACAACAACAAAAAATCACACAGCTTGTATGTGGAGTAGAACTGAGATTCAAACCAGCCAGATGGACTGCAGAGCCTATTCATATCATAGCCACATGCCTAACTTCTTTTATATTTTTTAGCACTCCTAAACTTTTAAGATTCATTGTATAGAAGGAAAATACCCATTATCATACTCTCCACAAATTCTCCCTTAATGCCATAATAAGAAACAGACGCAGCATATGCAGGCGCAAATATACACGCACACATGTAAGTGTACATATACAAACACACACGTGTAGCCAAGGAGGGTGACTAAGGCCATGCAAAGAATACCCTCAATTTTCTTCCTGCCAAACCAGGCTGGATGTGAAGGCTGAATCAAGCTCTCAGGCTATGTCTTTTCCAGCACCCCTGCTACACACTTCAAACCATCAGAGGAGCATCATAGGCTTGCTGCTGCCCCAACACTAGACAGGTAACACCACCCGGGAGTCTTTAGCTCCTTAGGAACCTGAAAGTTCATGACACAACATGGGCAAACCACATACAGCCCAAAGGCCAAAAAAGTGTCCATCTGAGCCCAGAGCTAAGTTACCAACTATCAGCAGCCTCTCCCAGAACTAGTTCAAAGCAATAATGATAGAGGCTTAACACAGGTTAAAGGTGATCCACTCAGGGGACCTCCCTGGTGGTCCGGTGGTTGGGTCTTCACCCCCCAAAGCAGGGGATGTGGATTCCGCCCCTGGTCAGGGAGCGGAGATCCCACATGCCTCATAGCCAAAAAGATAAAACATGAAACAGAAGCAATATTGTAACGAATACAATGAAGACTTTAAAAATGGTCCACATCAAAATAATATTAAAAAAAAAAAAAAAAGGTGATCCACTCAGGTTGCACCAAGGTTGTTGCATGCCCCCAGGCCCATGCCCTTCTACTCTGACAATAGGGTAAGTCAGATCATTAATCTGGTCTAGATTCTTCCCTATCCTCCCTGCCAGCTGTCCTTCTGAGACATCAGTCCTGCCTGATTTGCTCTTGTCGGCAGTGTTGGTTGAGGGTGGTCCTGGGCAGGGGAGACACAGGGGAGCTTTATGCCTTCTTAGGAAGGATCATGACTTCCAAGGCCCAGGGGCAACCGTGTTCCGTTCAGCTCCTTACGGAACTTGGCCTTTGCCTTCCAAAGGCACATGTGGTATCTGGCAACTTTCCTGGGTCTTGAAAGCCCCATCTGCTCCCTGATGAAAGCTGCCCACGCAAAGGCTAAACTTCCCTCTGTTGTTTTATAAAGAGCAGAGACTCCTTCTCAAGTCTCCAAATAAAACCCTTCACTCCCAGACACAAACAGTGACACTCAAATGTCTGGTTCCACTGGATTTATCTCAATTCACTCACGAGGGGAGCTGAGCCCAGCATCGTGTCTTACCATGGTAAGACCTCCCTACCTCCCAAAGTCACCACTAAAAAGGAGCCCAACTTCAGCCCTCTCATCACTGAGTTTAAACAAGTTACATGAGCTGAAGGGGAGGAGATCACAGAACGACTTGGCATTTGTGCAGACACTAATGCATGCATGCAACTGGGCTACTGGGAAGAGATGAGCCTGGCCTTGAGGTCATAAAGGCAGGAAATAAATCTTTTCAACGCTGCTGTGGTTTCTATCTCAACACGAAAACTTGCTGTTGTTTTTTTTTAAATCATGGGTCTCTGCTCTGGTGGTACTTGTGGGAAAGAACCCACCTGCTGTTGCAGGAGACCTAAGAGACATGGGTTCGATACCTGGGTTGGAAGATCCCCTGGAGGAGGGCATGACAACCCACTCCAGCATTTTTGCCTGGAATATCCCATGGATAGAGGAGCCTGGTGGGCTACAATCCACAAGGTCGCAAAGAGTTGGACACGACTGAAGCGACTTAACACACACACACACGAGATTTGGGTCCCTTAGATAAGACACGATGGAAAAGACAGAAGCTTGGCTAGGAGCAGACTTGACTGAATACAGGAGGAAGAAGTCCTTGGTCTCCTTTGCCAGGGAAGCCTTGAGCCAGTTCCAGCTCTGGTTAGAGGTCATTACCTGGGCAGAAGAACCACAGGGACAACTCTGCTCTCTGCTCTGATCCCTCCTCAGTCCTTACCTTGCTAAAGATGCTCAATATTTCCTTTCTACTCACAGTCCCTTTTTAGAGAACATGCCCTTATCCCACCCCAACCCAGAGCCTATAAAGGTCTCACTGCTACAACCCCGACTGGATATCTGACTCAAACTCACTTTCTGGGCCACAGCTAGTTACTGGGTTTGCCAAAACACTTCGTTCAGATTTTTTTATGGAAAACCCAAAGGAACTCTTTGGCCAACCCAATAAATTCTACTCTCCAAGAAATTTTATCTTGGAAATTCCCCGGCAGTCCAGGGGTTAGGACTCAACGCTTTCACTGCCAGGGCCTAGGTTCAATCCCTGGTCAGGAAACTAATATCCCTTAAGCCCCATGCATGGCACAGCCAAAAAAAAAAGCTTTATTTTAGAGATCCACGTTTATGGATAGGCAGCTGATACTGGGCTCTAAGACAGCTGACATGGATCTGAGTTTCAATTTAGCTACACATTAGTTCTGCCTCGCGAGGCAATTACTTTAACGACTCTATGCTTCAGATGGGTACTTTGATAGTAATACACTTTTAGGGGTCTTGCAAGAATTACTTTAGGGCTTGGACTGTGGCAAGCTCTCCATAGATATTAAATATTATTGTAGCTCAAGGTAAAGAATCCTCCTGATAATGCAGGAGACATGGGAGATGCAGGCTCGATCCCTGGGTTGGGAAGATCCCCTGTAGAAGGAAATGGTAACCCACTCCAGTATTCTTGCCAGGGAAATCCCATGGACAGAGGAGACTGGCAGGAGTCACAAAGAGCCGGACACAACTTAGTGACTGAACAACAACAACCATTTCCATTACTATAGTAACACAAAGACATAGGCAACCAGAAGTCATATCAGAGTAAAAATTAAGAGTATTGAAGATGAAATTGGTCTGCCAAGAGAAGCCAGGACAAGAAACCATGAGGCCCCAGAAGAAGGGAAGGAAAAAAGGAGGTAGAAAGGATGTCTTTTCAGTTCCTTGACACCTACTCTGAGTTCACAATTAGATGCCTTGAAGTTTCCTCCATATCATGACTATAAAGACTCTCTTTAAAAAAAAAAAAAAAAGACCCTCTTTCTTTTAAAAGAATGTATTTATTTATTTGGCTGCACCAGGTCTTCGTTGGCACGCAGGATCTTTTGATATTCATTACCACAGGCAAACTCTTAGATGAGGCATATGGGATCTAGTTCCCCAACCAGAGATCAAACCCAGGCCCCCTGCGTTGGGAGCATGGAGTCTCAGCCCCTGGACCACCAGGGAAGTCCCCACTGACCTTCTTTCTTAAATTAGCATGTGTGGTGGTTTCTGTTCCTGGCAAATAAGTAATCCCCAGCTAAGTTTCAGGATTCCGCCACCACCCATGCCAGGTAGAGTCAGCTCTGTCACCAACCCCTCCTGTTAACTGGGGAAACCCACCTCCCCCCCAGGACGTGTGTAGGATCGGCAGCCCGTAAAGACTGGTGTCCTGACTCCTCTTTCTCAGGGCCTGACCTCAGTATTCTCCTGGCATCAGTACTTCCATATTCCTTGACTCCCTGGTAGATCAGGATCAAAATGAACAAAAGTAAATAACCAGAAAAAGAAAAGCAGCCAACTCGAAGTCAAACAGGCGGTCTGAATCATTCCTGTGGGAATTTCTTACAGCAAGGGCAATGAGAAAGGCCCATTGAACTCTGAGAGTGGCAGTTAAGTCTTCAAGGATGATATCCACCCTTCCAGGTGTGACTCCAGTTTGTGCGTCTATCTACATGGCCTCCACTTCACACCCGTGGCCCCAAGACCATGACTTGAGCTCAAGACACAAGAGAGGACATCACTTAGGGGATGACCTCATTATATGCTTTCAGCTTCTGCAAAAAAAAAAAAAAACCACAAAAACTGGCTATTCCGAGGACACAAGGTCATCCTGGGCATCAGGGACAATCCTTGATGGGTAAAGGACCAGTGTGGAAGAAACACTTGCTCATCAGTTATTAAGCATGATGGATCTCCAGATACCTTCTCCCACTCAGTCCTTGCAGTGACCCTTCAGTGCTGCTACGTTCCCTGGTTAATGATCCTGAATTACAGATCATTCCAGTACTTAGTGGAGTAAAACAACAATTTGATTTTTCTCTTAGTTTTATGAGTCAGGAATCTGCAAGGGGCGTGGCTGGGCAGTTCTCATACGGGGCTTTTCACATAGTTGTGGTCAGATGCTGGCTATGTTGTGACCATCTATGGGCTCAACTAGACTGGACATCCTAGATGGCTCACACCAATGGCTGCCCCTGGATGCTGCTGTTGGCTGGTTGCTCAACAGGATCTATAGACGTGGCCCTCCAGGGTAATTGGACCTCTCATACTGGAATTGTCTCCCCACCAGAATAAATGTCCCAAGACACCGGGCAGAGATTGAGTGGGAAGAGCCTCAGAACTATTTAACACCACTTCTGTCATATTCTGTTGACTGGAATAGCCACAGGATCCACTCAGATCTGAGAGGAAGAGACACAGACATCCACCGTTCAGCAAGAGGAGTTCCAACAAGTTTGGGGCCTGTTTTCAATTGCTGCCATGTGACTATCCCCACTGTGAAGTTGGGGGAACACAAAGAGATTACTAAATTGTCAAAGATCACATTCCTAAAAATTAACCGGATGGGAATTCAAACGTAGCCTTGTCTAATTCCAAATTAAACACCCTTTTGAAAGTGTCAGTCACTCAGCCAAGTCCAACTCTTTGCAATCCCATGACTGTAGCCCGCCAGCCTTCTCTGTCCATGGAATTCTCCAGGCAAGAATACCAGAGTGGGAAGCCATTCCCTTCTCCAGGGGATCTTCCCAACCCAGGGATCAAACCTGGGTCTCCCACATTGCAGACAGATTCTTCACCATCTGAGCCACCAGGGAAGCCCAAGCACCCCTTTGGCTATATCTTTGGCTAGGTCAAAATTGCCCAGTAAACCGGGGCTGCGCTGCTTTCTTTGCCTTGGTAATCAAAATGGGAGAGGGGACTGTAAGTGCCTGCTATCCAAAGAAACTATAAAAACTCCTAGTTTCGCTTTTTTGTAAGCACAGGCTGTTTACTCAGGCGCCTTGCCTCCCTGAGTTATTTCTAAGCTGGCGCTCAAAATCTACCAACCCCACCTCCATGTTGCACCCCTTCCCCCAGAGCTGCAGAATATAAGGAGGTGATGTCACCATGCAGAGCACCAGAACGGAAAGGAGCTCACCCACTTGCCATCAACTCTACCAGCGGATAGTCTCTTCCTAAAGGCTCTCTTGCTCTGAAAGGATGGACACAGCCATTGAATTAAGAGCTCCAGGGCGCCTATTACACAGAGTGAAGTCAGTCAGAAAGAGAAGTATAAACATTGTATACTGACGCATATATACGGAATCTAGAAAGATGGTACTGATAAATTTATTTTCTGTTTCTGGAGAAACAGACATAGAGAACAGACCTGTGGGCACAGGGGGAGGGGAGAAGGGAGAGGGTGAGATGTATGGATAGAGTAGCATGGAAATTTACACTGCCATATGTAAAGTAGATAGCCAATGGGAATTTGGTGTATGACCCAGGGAACTCAAACAGGGGATCTGTGACAATCTAGAAGGGTGGGATGGGGAGGGAGATGGGGGGAGGTTCAGGAGGGAGGGGACACAGGGGTACCTATGGCTGGATCTATAGACGTGCCTCTGTACAGGATGTATGACATCCTCTGTTGATGTATGACAGAAACCACAAAATTTTGTAAAGCAATTACCCTTCAATTAAAAAAATAAAGCGGAAAAAAAAAAAAGCCCTAGTGTGTGCAAGAAGCCTACAGAGTGAGAGGCTGCACGGTCACTCAGACTCCCCCATTTGTTCATTCTGAAGACACTCAGAGATACTTCCCGCTCACCCAACTGTAATGATAAACACAGACATTATGGGTATGAAACATGGACACCTACACCATCTGAACAGCTCATTGGGAAGAGTTCCCATTTCCAAATGATCCTTTGGGTGATCATAACAGGTTACAGGCTTAATTGCATCCTGTTCATCACCACTGAATGTTTCAGCTGAGTGACTTCTGTTATCAACATTTTCCCCTGAGGAAGAAGTGTTCACGCCCTCCAGTTTTGTTCCAACTGCATCGGGCGAGTCCGGTGGCCAGGTGGTACTAGGAAAACTCTCCAGCACAGTAGCTAAGCACTGATTTTTGACATCTTCTAGCCCTGGATTCAAATCCTCGTCCTGCCATTGTTTCAGCCCATCTCTCAACCTCTTCAAGCCTCAGGTACGTGGCTATCAGATAGATAACAGAAGCATCTTCTTCATTTGAGTTGTTATGAGATCACGTTCGGCGAGTCTAAGTGGCATCATGCACTTCGCACAATGCCTCACACCTGGTAAGCCTCAAACTACTATTAGCTACAATTATGACATCAGAAATAACTAGAGAGCTTTGCGATGATACTGAAACTCAGACTGGAAGGGAAGGGGGCCAGCCAGGCTTCAGAGAGGCTTCATAGGTACATCAGTTTAGGCAAGAAAGGCGACAAATCCCAGGAGATTAACTAAGGGAAAGAAAATGCAGAAACCATGAAGGATCAGATGTTTGGAAGATTAGGGTCCACAGGAACCATGTCACAGATGGCAAAGATCCTCTTATACTGTGCCAGAGACCCTTGTCTCTCTTTTAACAATGCTCTGAAACATTGTGCAGCCCAACATCCAAATACAGAAAGGAAGACTTGTGGGAGATTAGGACTGGCGTCCACACACTACTATGTAAAAAATCGATAACCAATGAGGACTGCATAGCACAGGGAACTCTACTCAATGCTCTGTGGTGATCTGAATGGGCAGGAAACCCAAAGAGAAGATACACATGTATGTGTAGCTGATTTACTTTGCTGCAGGGCAGAAACTAACATAACATTGTAAAGCAACTATACTTCAATTTAAAAAAAGAAAGAAGACTAGGAAGGTGAAACAATATCTGGATGTCCTTACACAGGCAGATACAGAAATTAAGAAGTAACATTTGCTGAACATCTACTATGTGGGAAGAACAATAATCACTTCTACATACATTGTATCATTGATTCTTCATATTATGCTGAAGAATCAGAATCCTTGCCTTTATTTTTTGAAAGGTAAAGAAACCAAAGACCCTGATGCTGGGAAAAATTGAGGGCAGGAGGAGAAGGGGGTATCAGAAGATGAGATGGCTGGATGGCATCACCAACTCAATGGACATGAGCTTGAGTAAATTCCAGGAGACAGTGAAGGACAGGGAAGCCTGGTGTGCTGCAGTCCCTGGGGTTGCAAAGAGTCAGACACGACTTAGCGACTGAACAACAAGCAATAACAAAGAAACCAAGGCTCAGAGAGGTTAACATACTCAAAGTCGTGGAGTGAGGATGTAGATAAGCTGGAAGTTGAAGCCTATCTGACTCTGAAACTTGTATTTTTTTTTCACTCTCCCAAAAAAGCTTCAGAAAAGACCAGAGTGTGTTGAAAGGCTTTAAAAGATGACAAACTCCTCTACAGTGAGGAAGCAGAGGAGAGTTGTCCAAAGGTTCTCAGCCACAAGTGAAGTATCACCTTCTGCTTATTTTTTCCCACTGAAATTTCATTGTCTGATTCCAGTTGTCATTTCTTGCCAGAAAAATCAGAAACTTTAGGACCTGATTTTGAATTTGTACTTTTCTGACCTTTGGCATTTCCTTGCTCTGAAATTTTAATCTTCAATTTCCATTCAAGCACATTAGGAAATTGTTTGACCTGAGTTTAAGCAGTTTGTTCTCATAAGAAAGTATCCAAAACAGAGATCTTGGTCAGCTAAGGAAGAGGGTTGGCTATTGTGCAAGAGATTCTGACAAATAGAAACACTACCACAAATTGCTCTTCCAGATCTAACTCACACACAATAAAATGTACACAAATGTAACCACTGAATAATGAAAACTAGGTCACAGTGATGATGCAGAAGTGACCTAAAACCATGATGCCTTTACCACCACGCTAAGAAGCCAGTGGTGATTTTTTGTTTCAAGAAAGTGACACTGCTCTGTATCACGTTCAGAACTGTGGTTTGCCTGATGGCGTGCAGCTGAATATCTTGTCTCTTGTACCTAAGATGCCTGGTGACAATGTCTATGCACACTTTTCATCCAGCCCTGGATATGGAATCAATCTGGAATTATTCTTTAAAGAGGATTTGAGTTTAGCAATGCATAGGAAGTGCCTGTGTCAGGAATTCAAGAACATGTTAGTTCACTATGTCAAAACAGCTGTCCCAGGAAAATATTTCGTGTTGCACCATCAGAGAACAATGGTCTGACATGAGTATAAGCACGTACCACACGGTAAAGTTTTTCAGAAAATGTTGTGATCAACTTTTCTGTAGCAATTTCTTCTCTTCTCCTATGTAAAAAACGGGAGTCACCAGTATTCTGGATTAGCTACTAAAACTTTTTTTTTGAGTACTTTCCCCAAGAAATGAACAAACAAAAAATATCTGCTTCACATATGATCATATAATGCCAGAAAGAAATTTGTCTATTTAACCCTAGAGTAGCTTTCCTTGGATAATGACATGGATGCCCAGGGAGTGTAAACCAAATGTACAAATTCACCTAGATAGGGAGTAACTGAACCAAGTTTAGAACCTGCTGATTCACAGATTATGTTTTGGTGAGGCAAAGATAAGGCAGGGCATAATTCCAGGGGAAAATATTAAAGTTGAGATTTCATCTAGTTTCTATCTGGTTTAATTAGGGTGGGGGGAAGAAAGTTTCTCTTATTTAAAAATAAACCCTTTTAAGTAGGCAAGAAAAGTAGTATGCTCTTGGGAACAGGAGAGTAATCTCTGATTTTATACCAGCTCAACATACAAAATTTCAGGTTGAAATATTATGAAGCAATATCTAGTGATTCATAGTTACCTGAACTTTCACGTTTGTAAGATTTTAAATGTCTAAATAACAAACTAAAAAGCCCATGAATATTGTATGATTCTGAGCACCTTATGTATATTCTGAGGACAAATTACATCTTGACACTTGCTGTGATGAAAAAGGCTCTGGAATGGAAGTCAGCAAACTTTGGTTTGAGTCTAAGATCAGCCACTCACCAGCTGGGGGACCGTGGGACATTAAGCCCATGTAGACCATTACAGAGTATGGAGGTCACTTCATAGTCCCAGGTCTCAGTACCTTCAAGTATAAAATAAGAATGTTCAACTATATAATCACCATGGCCCTTTGTTGATCCAAAGTGCAGAATTTTTTTTTTTTTTTTCAGAAGACTTAGAAGAACAGGGACAATGATGGATATGACCATAGCCTTAAGGCCACTAGAAGTCCTTGCTCAAAGGAAGAAACCAACAGCAAGGAGTTCCACTGGGAACAAAGACATTCTGGAATTCAACTCCTTTGTCATTCTCCTCCCCTCATCGTTCCCAGTATCTCCACTCTTTTAGGGAATTCTGTGCACTGCAGAAGTTAAAAGACAGGGTCTAATTGGAAATATATGCTCCCACTTGAAAAGTCTGCGCTCTTCATGACTATATATAAAATAGACAACTAATAAGGACCTACTGTATAGCAGAGTGAACTCTACTCAATACTCTGTAATGGCCAACATGGGGAAAAAACGTAAAAAAAGAGTGGATACATGTGTAACAGAGTCAATTTATGGTACACCTGAAACTTACACAACATTGTAAATCAACTGTACCTCAATAAAAAACTTTTTTTAAAGTCTGTGTGCTTTCCCAAGACTTTTCATTTTTCCTTTCCTGGAATTATTCTTTAAAGAGGATTTGAGTTTAGCAATGCATAGGAAGTGCCTCTGTCAGGAATTCAAGAACATGTTAGCTCACTACGTCAAAACAGCTGTCCCAGGAAAACATTTCATGTTGCACCTTTATTATCACAGGGTCACTCTACTTTCACTAGTTGTAATTTCTGGAACATTTCAGGATAAACACCATTCAGTGAAAACACACATTCAATGTTGCAAAAGGGAAAAAAGTATGAAATGAGACTCCAAAATCAAAACCTTATCAAGATGTTATAAAGTTTAAAGGAAAAACTGGCAATTCAGCTCAAAATTGCCAAAAGGTATACCTAAACGATGTGATAATGCCAGCCCTGCTGGGAGAGCGGAAGGGGAGACTCTGTTACGTTTTTTAGAGGATCCCAGCACTTGACACCAGCATTTGACTTCCATTCAATCTCCGAGGTTAGGACTTTAGAGGACTATAAAAACAGAATTTTTGCTTCTTAAACTGATGTGTATTTTGGGCGGGTTGGCTCTAATTGGCTTTCCCCGTTTCTTAAGCAGATTGTCCCTGTTTCTCTCTTAATATATTCTTTCTCCCACCTCTTCAACTCTCCCAGCCACTTATTCAGTGTTTTGACATTTATTGCTAATAAAAATAATAATACTTATCATCTGAAAGTTAGTGGTATCGTTTGAAAGTTTTATGTACATTTATTTATTCTTAAATTTATGTCACTCTTTTCTCCAAGCAAAGAATAAATAAATAAAAGTGTTTTATCAAATTTATAACCTACTCAAATTCAGAGATTTCTGAATAGGAAACAGACCAGGGACACTTTGCCAAGATTAACTTAACTAGAAAACCAAAACCTTGCACGTGGTGCTTTGAAGAAAGATGTTAGTCTTTAAAGAGTGTGTCCACACATGAAATGTGAAGTGGATAACTAGGGCAATTATCTCTATAGCAGACGCTTTCCAGCTTTACCTTTACCCAGAAATGCCCAGGTAACAAAGGCAAGGAGGGTTTTCTGGTCTCAATTATATCCTAATAATTGTTTCAATTCTCTGCTTCCTTTTGAGTGTGAAGATCCAGGCTAAAAGGCTTTTTAAAAAAAACAGGCTGAAAAGGTTTCCCAGACGTGAGATAGATTTTACAAAAGAAACTTCTGGCAAGTTTAATGTAAGTAAATCAGAAGCATATGGACTACGTTTCCCTCAAAATACCCATGGGCTTGAAAGCCCAGAAAACACATAAAAAGTAAAGGGAAACTGTTTTCCGAAGCTGAGTTTGTTTGAGAAACTGCACACTGTAACAGAAAGCCTGGCTCGGCTCCCCCAGAAGCAGGGGATGGAGCCAGTGGTCAGGCAGCCCACCAGCTCCTACCCTTGTGCTTAGGTCGGCAATCTTCGTTTCCGAGGATGATGTGATTGATGGTGCCCTGACCTGTGCCGATGGGTGCGACTTGAGAAAACCACTGCTCAGTGCTTCCCATACTGAAGACATGACTTCACTGCTGCTCTGCAGCCATCTCTAGTGAATGTTTACACAGCCTGTTTCTGTTCCTAGGGCCTCCCATGCTAAACCATCAGGCTGGTGGTAAGCATACATGTACCGAATACGTCACATGTGCCCCCTGGGGATGGGTAGTAAAGCAGTAGACAGTCATATGCCAGCCGAGGAGATGAGTTATAGACTCAGACTTGGAAGGGGCTTTAAGATTCCTGAGTTTCCCCTTTCATCCTGTGTGGGAATTCTGGCCATAGTTTGTGGTCCAGATAGTGGAAGGGAAACGAAAAATACTTAGCTCAAAGCAAGGGAGAACAATTTGGAGAATCAGAGGACCTGATACCCAGTCTCTGCAAGGCCATGACTGTAGACCAGTCCTTGGACCCCTGAGAATCTGTCCCTTCATCAATTAAATGAGAACAATAATTAAACTGCCTGTTGACGTTGCCGAGGGCACCGCAACAAACATTATATCTCTTCACCACCCAAGCCCTAATTAAGTAGAAAAAGACAAAATAAAAGGCAGAGACCAGATTGTTACCTTTAGTCCTGAGAGAGGGCAGCTTGGAAGACAGAGTAAAATGAGAAGTAAAGAAGGTCTGCCACCTGAACCCCAGTATGAGGCAGATGACTCACTTAGTTCCAGGTCAGGCTGGGCTGGGACAGGCAGCCAAGTGCCGGAAGACGATGTCAGACAGTCTTAGGGCTTAAGGAGTAAAGGAGACCTCAGACTCTGGGTGGATAGCTCACTCCCAGAAGAAAATAGGAGAGCTATGTTGAGCTGAGCATGTCCAGATTACACTTTTCAGACTACTAATCAGATAGATGTCCCATTCCCTGCTCCCATGAGGGGGAGTTATGAATGGGTAGAAAATAGCCAAAGGTGACTCATAAGATGTGCTCTCTCCACCTAAATGGAAATACCAGGAAAAGCCAGTTGAACAGGATAAAGCATTTGAAAGCCCTCTATGTACACTATGGAGAGTTGTACCCATGTCATGCTTATGTTCCATCCACCTGCCTTTGTTGAACACCTACTATGGGGTCAGTCCTATCACTCGCTTCCAGGAAATTCAGGTTGAATAAGACACTGTTCCCTTACTTTAGTTTATAGTCTAAGTAGGAGAAACAGATAAGGAAGCAAAAGATTACAGTATGCAATGAACACACGAAGACACTGAAGTCCGGACAAGGTCTAACAAATATGCAGGGGAGGGACATCTAACTGAACAAATGGCTATGTAAGCCTTCTTTGTGGAAATGATATTTGACAGCTGAGGTTTGAAGAACACAAAAGAACTAAATGGTAACAGAAATCAGGGTTTGGGGTGATCTTCAAGGCAGACAGAAGTCCAGAAGGCACAAAGGAAAAGGATGGGACATTTCAGAGAACTGAAAGTCATTCTGGGTTGTTATAAAAGAAATCATCTTAGTGTTATGGAGGATAATCAGAAGAGAGCATTACAGCCTAAAACAATATGGTAGAGTGTCAGGGTAAGAATATCCAGAGTGCGGGAATAAATCAGAGAAGGTGAATAGTCAATCATTGCTCACATGTGGCAAAGGACAAGGGCAGAAATAAGACCAAACAAGGAGAGAAATTTTCTATTTTAAGTGAAACAGAATGGGGGCTATTTTAAAAAGGAGTGAGTGTGTGTTTGTGTGTGTATATGTGTGTGTGTTGTAAAACTGGAAGGAGGTATCTAAAAATGTCAACAGTGGCTCTATCTGGCCAGTGGGAGTACTAATTATTACTGTTTGCTTATCTGTATTCTTTTTTTTTTTTTTTTTTTATTCTTTATTATAAACATTTATCTATTTTTTCTAAAATACTCATAAAGCTGACATGGTCATAAGGTTCTCTATGTAAATGACCCTTTCAAGTGGTGCCAAGTAATAAGTTCTCTTGTATAATATTGCTGGCTTTTTCCAGCAATCAATAATCAAAGTACACAGCCCCAGGTTATACGGGTCCTAGATCTGTTTTGCTTTGTTTTGCATACCAGGTCTTAGTTGCAGCATGTAGGATCTTCGAACTTTATTGTGGCTGAGGGATCTTTTAATTTGCAGCATGCAGACTCTTAGTTGGAGCACGCAGGATCTAGTTCCTTGATTGGGGATAGAACCCGGGCCCCCTGCATTGGGAGCACGGAGTCTTAGCCACTGGACCACCAGGGAAGTCCCATATGGGTCCTAGTTCTACTTCTCCTCCACCCAACTGTGATCTTCAAAAACATCTGCAGTGAACGTTAGGTGAACACAGTGATACAGTAACTCCCTGCTTCCCACTGACAGTATTCATCCAGTTGCAAGCTCAGGAAAAAGGTCAAGTTTCCTCATTCATTCATTCATTCATTCATTCATGTATTCATTCAACAGTGTTTACAGAGACAGGCCCTGTCCTAGGTGCTGAGAGTCTAACGGCAAAAGACTCAACCTGACCTCATATAACTTACTGGAGAAGAGAGCTATGGAAGACCCATGTTTCACATCTAGTGTGAAGGCTACATACTATTACACATTCCTGCTAACATTGTGGTCTCATTTCTTTAAATATTTATTTTTGTTTATTTATTTGGCTATACCAGGTCTTCATTGTGGCATAAGGGATCTTTAGCTGTGGTATGAGAACTCTTAGTTGCAGTATGTGGGATCTAGTTCCCTGACCAGGGATGGATCCTGGGCCCTCTGCATTGAGAGCTCAGAGTCTTTGTGACTGGCCCAACAGGGAAGTCCCTGTGGTCCCATTTTTCTCCCTTGGTGTTTCCACATTTAAGTATATCTGGGTTGCCCAAAATACTCTTTAATATATATGTGAATGATTTTTTTTATTTAAGAAAAATATTATGCATACCATGCAACTTATACACATTCCTCTCCACTTGCATTTTTTACTTAAAAATTTATCTTGGAAATGACATGATATCAGTAAACACTTTATTTTGCATATAAGCAAGCATAAATGTATTTCTAAAAGTAAAATGTACACTCAGAATTTTGATAGCTATTACTAATTTGCTCTCCATAAACACTGTTCCAATTCACTCTCCCCACCCCACCCTCCACAGTGCTGTCCAGCATCCTCCTGAACCCAGTATGGTATCAAATGCTTGATCTTTGCCCAACAAAGAGATAAGAAATCATATTTCATTTTAGTTTTCATCTGCATTTCTATTGTGAGTGCAGAATATGCTTGAACAGGATTAAAGAGCCATTTTGCTAAAAGCCTATTTATTGCTACCAAACACAATCTCTTTAAGAGACAAGGACTACAAACTCTCTAGGGGAAAAAAAAAAAAAAAGCAACAGCAGGCAGTATAAATCTGTTCTCAACCACTACTGTGAAGCAATTGACTATGCTTTCCACCTTATAACCTGAGCATTCAAAAGCTGCTTTCGAGACCACAGCAGAGAAATCAACATGTGAGTACTTACTATACACAGGCACCAAGCTTTATACACTCTCATTTAATCCTCCTAACATTCTTAATCCATGAGGCTCTGAGAGGTTAAGTACCTGCTCAAATTCGCATAGATTATAAATGGCAGAGGAGAAACTGAACCCAGATCCAAATTCCGACATCCATATTTTACACACTACACCACATGGCCTCCTGCTATGTGAGGTGTTTGAAGCCCATGGGCCTGCATCCTGAGATTCATATGCTAAGAGGCTGTCTTCTGATTTTAATCATGACCCTGTAAGCAGGAATATACTATAGTATTACCTAGCTGTGGAGTCCCAATAAAGGTCTTGATAATATTTCTCATGATCCCAGCTTCCCTTAAGACTTTGTTGTTCAGTCGCTAAGTTGTATCAGACTCTTTGCAACCCCATAGACTGCAGCGTGCCAGGCTTCCTTGTCCTTTACTGTCTCCTGGAGTTTGCTCAAACTCATGTCCATTGAGTCAGTGATGCCATTCAACCATCTCATCCTCTGTTGCCCCGTTCTCCTGCCCTCAATCTTTCCCAGGATCAGGGTATTTTCCAATGAGTTGGCTCTTTGCATCAGATGGCCAAAGTACTGGAGCTTCAGCGTTAGTTCTTCCAATGAATATTCAGGGTTGATTTCCTTTAGGATTGACTGGTTTGATCTTCTTGCAGGCTCAGGGATTCTCAAGAGTCTTCTCCAGCACAATTCGAAAGCATCCATTCTTCTGCCGTCAGCTTTCTTTAAGATCCAACTCTCACCTCTGTACATGACCACTGGAAAAACCAGAGCTTGGACTTAAGATTTGTTGTTGTTGTTGTTGTTGTTCAGCTGCTCAGACGTGTCTGACTTTTTGCAGCCCCTGGACTGCAGCACGCCAGGCTTCCCTGTCCTGCGTCATCTCCCGGAGCTTGCTCAAACTCATGTCCAATGGCACAGTGATGCCATCCAACCATCTCATCCTCTGTTCCTCTGTTGTCCTCTTCTCCTCCTGTCTTCACTCTTTCCCAGCACCACAGTCTTTTCTAATGAGTCAGCTCTTTGCATCAGGTGGCCAAAGTATTGGAGCTTCAGCTTCAGCATCAGTCCTTCTAATGAATATTCAGGACTGATTTCCTTTAGGATGGACTGGTTTGATCTCCGTGCAGTCTGAGGGATTCGCAAGAATCTTCTCCAACACCACAGCTCAAAGCTTCAATTCTTCAGTGCTCAACTTTCTTTATGGTCCAACTCTCACATCCATACATGACTAATGGAAAAACCAGAGCTTTGACTAGACGGACCTTTGTCAGCAAAGTAATGTCTCTTCAATATGCTGCCTAGGTTTATCATAGCTTTTCTTCCAAGCATCTTTTAATTTTGTGGCTGCAGTCACCATCTGCAGTGATTTTGGAGCTCAAGAAAATAAAGTCTGTCACTATTTTCATTATTTCCCCATCTATTTGCCATAAAGTGATGGGGCCGGATGCCATGATCTTAGTTTTTTTAAACTGAGTTTTAAGCTAGCTTTTTCACTCTCCTCTTTCACCTTCATCAAGAGGCTCTTTAGTTCTTTGCTTTCTGCCATAAAGGTGGTGTTAGCTGCATATCGGAGGTTATTCACCTGCAACTTAAGACTCTGCACTGAATTAACTTGTCGAGTTACTGAAGATATCCAGCCATCAGCACCAGGAATCATGTAGATTTAAATGCTGTAAATAAGACCCAAAAAGTGGGTTGGAAACTGGCATATATATTGTAAAACTGCATCATTTAGTTCAGCAATGTGGTCCAGAGGGTATTTTTTAGGTAGCATGACCCGTCTTGGGAATTGATACAATACCCACAGTATATTGAGATATACAAATTTGACAACCACAAAGCTCCAATGATTATTCTAGCCAATGATATTTTATTACTTCACAGAGCTCTTTTTTTAATATTTACTTTTATTTATTTGGCTGTGCCAGGTCTTAGTTGAGGTACTTGGGATCGTCAATCTTCGTTGCAACATGTGGGATCTAACTCCCTGACCAGGGATCAAACCCAGGCCCCCTGCATAGGGTGCATGAAGTCTTAGCCACTGGACCACCAGGGAAGTCTCCATATCAGCGTTCTTAACACAAACATGATTCAGAACAACAGGAAGGCAGCCTCTTATCCAGAAGCTGGGTAATAGCTGGAGATTAATTCAAGCAATCCCATCCCCTCCCACAGTTAAAAGTCAGTAAGAAGGAAAGTTCTCTTGAGAGAAAATACCTTTCCAAAAAATCTATTTCAGTGTGTTTCCAAGCAACCTGCCCCCACACGTGATGTTTCCTACAGGGGTGTTACTCAGGGTGGTCTGGGGACCATGTATTCCTGGGCCACAAGGAGATAATTATGGAAATCGGGAATAAGCATTCAGAAACTTTTGAAGGCAATTTGGCAGAGTAGTTTTATGTCTGTGAATCTAATAATAAAAAAAACTGGGGCTTGTAACAAAATTTTATTAAAGCCATTAAAATGAAGAAGTGTTTCGACATGTGACACTTGTTCACAGGACCAGGTCACAATTACTCAGGATAAGGAAGCCCAGCCGTTCCATCACATAGTAAAGGATTCTCAGGAGCCCCTCCATGACCAGGAGTACATGACGTAGGGCGCCTTCATGGTGGATCAGCATAGCTGTGTACCACAATTCAAAAGGTGAAACCATCACCAGGATCACCATCACACAACTGCTGCAATCCAAAGTTGTATTAAAAATGTGCAAGGTGGCTTCTTTGGAGAGAAACTTCTACTTACCATTTCAAGAGCGGGTAGAGCAAAAACCTCTGAGAAAATACTTCAAGAATTACATCACATACTCCAGAAATCTGTAGCCAAGACACTGGGATTGCCAAATTCCAGGGAGCTGTCAAGAATTCCTAAGGATATGCTCAGTGAAATAAGCCAGACACAAAAGGATAAATATGTGTGATCCCAGTTATATGAGGTACCCAAGACCAGGTAAACTCATAGGGATAGAAAAGTGGAATGGTGGTTGCCAGGGGTGGGAGGAAGAGGAGATGGGGAGTTAATCTTTAATGGAGATACACTTTCTATTTGGGATGAAGAAAAGGTTCTGGAAGTGGATGGTGGTAATAACGGCATGACATTATGAATATACTTAATACCACTGGATTGTGTCCTTTAAAAAGGTAAAAATTATGAATTTTTATATATTTTACCATAATAAATAAGATTTCCCAATGTATTTTCTAAGCACTAATTGCTTGTTTAAAAAAAACAAAACAAAACAGAATAGCTGTCAATAAAGCAGCCTCTTTCTGAGGCTGGATGAACACCAAAAATAAATTAGATAATTAAAGCCTAACGGTCATCCCACTTGGATCCAGTTATCATACTTGAAAACTAGAAATATACCTTTTGCTCGTAGAGAAGGACTAGGGAATAAAAACTATGCCATTTTTAAAAAGCAGTCAGGAATTCTACCTTAAAGGTTTCTATTAAAACCTTAGGATTCTCTGTGTCATTTGATACTCCTAACCCTCCCATCTTATTGAAATCCGCACCCCCTCCCACAACAAGCAAAGTCTTTCTCGTTGCCTATTGTCCAATCTGACTCAGCTGATCAGGTTGTCTGGGTGAAATCACCAGTCTTCAAATGCAAACTTAGCAAAATACCCGGCACATAGCTCAAGAGGGTATCATTACATAAAGATGAATTCCATTTTTCATTTAGGATATATAAGTAAGAGTTCCCTTTGAGAGTCTCCAAACAATTTCTCAACAAATTCTTCCCCATAAATTTCAATGGTTTTATATTCTTCTGGGGCTCTTCCATCCCTCTGGTTCATTGTTAGACTAGATGTTTTGCAAGTACCCATTTGCCAGCATCTCCTTGTCTCTGTATATTTTCTTTTGGCAACTCCATCTGCCCCTCAACTTCAGCAAGCCTAGTCTTTCTCACTGTGATTCTGACCTTTATTTCCCTATAACCTTAAGCTTTTGACTGCCTGCTGGACAGTTCCGCAATGATGTCCCAAAAACATCAAACTCAGCATGATCAAACAAGTACCATCTTATCTCCTAAACCTGATCCTCTTTCCACCCTAGACAAGTCTACAAATGCACCACCATCCTCCTCCTACTAACCCAAGCACAGAATCTCCCTGACTTCTATGATTCCCTCTAAGTTCCGCCCTCCCCACCTCTGGTTTCCCTTCCTTCAATCCATCTGGCACATTCCCTGATAAAATCACCCCTTGACCCATCCAAAGTATCAGAAGCCAGAGCAATAGTTGATCATTCTCTCCAAGTACCAGACAGTTTCAAGGGTCTGAAATCACCGCAAGCCAGAGGTTAGTGAAAACACTGATAGAAGAAGCTGGGAATTTCCCAGAATTCAATAATAGGCACCCAGAAGCTGGAGACACCCCACTTTTCTGCCAAACCTGAAGTCACTACCCCTATGACTTGTAAGGGGAGTGGCAATCACAATACGTACTTCCAGCTTTATGAGATGGAAGTCAGTACTAGTATCAGAAAAAAGCTGGAGGAGAGAATGCCCTGGCAGTCCAGGGGTAAGGATGCTGGGCTTTCACTGCCAAGGGCCCAGGTTCAATCCCTGGTCAGGGAACTAACATTTCGGTACAGCCAGGAAAAAAAAAAAAAACAGAAAAGAAAGAAAAAGATGGAGGAATTGTAGACTTTCCAAGATAGGAAAGGGGCAACTATTCAATCTCATCACATATGGCATCATTTACATGTCAAGGACTATATACTAGGGAGCTAGACACACAGAGAACCAAGTCATGATCTTTCAAGGAATTTCCAGCCCAAAGGAGAGACATAAAATTGCAACACAGAGTGATCTTGCTTCATTAGAGATATACGTGGGACACTGGGTGGCAGAGAAAAGAACTCTCAACACTGCTGCGAGCTTGTGTGAAATGGTAGAGATTGCAGAAGACTTCACAGAGGGGGCTACCTCTGAGAGCTGAGCTGAGGTCTAGGATAAAGATAAGGAAAAAGTGCCTTAAGTTAGAAGGGTCCTTCCAGGAAGAGAAACTACATGGTCAGAGTTGTGAGGGCAGGAGGAGACATGGGTTCTTAGGAAATATCTAGTGTTACAGCCTGGCTGTGAAGAGCAGTGGCAGGAAATGATGCCAGAGAGGCATCTGGGTCCATGATCATGCCAAACTTTCACATCAAGCAAATCCAGACTCTTGCCCTTCTCCTGCAACCCGAGAAGCAAAAAGTACAAATTGCAAACAATTAGATGTGGATGTGGACTTACATATCATCTCCTCGGTCCTCTCATTTCTTAAGCCAGGAAGGGATTTAAAGGCAGAGGATGCAACTTGCTCAGGGCCTTTGGATGCCTTGCACATTACACCTTCTCATGCAATAAAATCTCCCCACACAGAGTCTCTGGTAAGAGATAATAATGTAAAACAGACTCAGTGACATGTGGGGAGTGCGGATGCAACAAGGCACCTGCTCCAGGGCACCCCTCTTGAAAGCAAGCCTGAAGGAAGAAATCATCATGTTCAGAAAGAATAGACTGCATGCAGACTTAATGAGGAAAAATAAACACCTTTCAAAGGCAATCTGAACACTCCCCGTGAGTCATCCAAGCCAGATGTGCCAAACCTCAGAATGTGCTAGCAGCATTTAAGGTCCTAATAGCCTTAACCATCCATAAGATAAACAATTAGCCTTAGACATAATCAGGAACAAATGGTCAAGTAAAAGCATATAACCTCTAATCTCAAAGGGTCATTCTTTTTTGTTTGTATGTTTCAGCAGCAGCAAAGGGAGTTCTCGGTGCTCTGTGAAGGTTTGTAGATGTAAGAAACTTAGACTAATTAGATAGAGTTCGGGTACAGTCAAGCACGAACTTTGGATCTACACTGGAGCAATGACAGCTCATTCACTTAGTAAGGATGACTTTGGGCTGATAAGCCTCTCTAACTTGCTGGGCACACTTCCAGGCACAAAGTAAGTGCTCAGGTCTTCATGGGCTCCCTTTTCACCTGCCATGGCCCTGCAGGAGAGTGTTTGCCAAAATGGCCACAATAATCCCCCTTTCTGTGTCTATGTCCCTTCCCACATGAACTCAGGGTTTGCCAGGTGACTTGTTTTGACAGAGGTAACACAAGAAGAAACCTGGAAAGTATTTGTGCATCGGAGTTTTCCCCTTTTTTCTTGGGATCTTCTAACCACCACCATATGAACAAGCAGGCTTCCCAGGTGGCTCAGTGGTAAAGAATCCGCCTGCCAGTGCAGAAGCTGTAGGAGGTGCAGGTTCGATCCCAGGGTGGGGAAGATCCCCTGAAGAAGGAAATGACAACCCACTCCAGTATTCTTGCCTGGAGAATCCCACGGACAGAGGAGCCTGGTGGGTTACAGTTCACAGGGTCCCAAAAGAGTTAGACATGACTGGAGCAACGGAGCATAGGGATCAAGTCTGGGTCCTGGAAATGGTGAGACATGTGGCCAAATCACCGTATTATCTCAGCTGACAATGAGCCGACCACCAAATACGTGGGGACAGCCATCACAGACCATCCAGCCTCAGCCAGGCCAGCCGCCCTTCAGAAGCCCCACTCAGTCAAACCACGAATCACGAGAAATAACACATGCTGGTGGTCTTACACCTTTGCCTTTGGAGTGGTTTGGTACACCAAAAAAGCTGACAAATGCACCCCGTAAGTGTTAGGAGCTCCTGGTTTATGATCTTATGTGTCTCCTTACTCAACCTAGGAAATGCACACATTCACATCATGAATGAATTCATTAGTAGTCCTGGTGAATTATAATTATGTACCCTGGCTCTCTAAGGCAATGTACACCTTTGGCCCAAAGAAAGAAGTTCTAAGAATAAAGAGTTTGATGACTTCTACAGAAAATCTTACATTCAGAGGGAGGTTCTGATCAAAGAAATAAGAAAAAGACATGAAGGCAAGCAGCAGACTCTTTTTTTTTTTTTTTCTTTTTTTAAGCATTCTCCTTTTATTTATCTTTTTCTTTTGGCCGAGTCTCACAGAATTGAGATCTTAGTTTCCAGACCAGGGATCAAACCCATGCCCCCTGCAGTGGAAGCACAGAGTCTTAACCACTGGACCACCAGGGCAGTGCCAGTAATAGATTCTTGATTAAGGAAAATAGCATCAAACTCTGAAAGTCTCTCTTGCCTACGCAAATTTCATCACACATATATGGAATATTCTAAATCCCTTCCCCAGCAGGGTGATGTCCTGGCAAAGGCATAAACATTAGAGTCACAAGGGTTGAATTCAAGTCCCTCTATGTCTCAAGTCCCTCTGTGTCCACTAGCAAGGCTCATAACTTCTTTCCTCATCCGTAAAATGAGGGAATTGGACCACATTATTTCAAAATCCTATTAAGTTCTGTAACTCCATGTCTCTTACATATAATTCCTAAACCTGCCTGTGTATCAATGTCACTTGGGAAGCTTTATAAATCCACAGCTCCCAGGCCTCCTTCCCACAAATCTGAAGAGAAATCTAGGAATGCTATAGTTTTAGAAAACCCCAAAAGGTAGTTCTGATGCAAAGCCCCATTTGGGAGCTGAGCTACCCTACAGAAACTTCATCTGCTATTTAGTTTCATATACCACCTACAGAAACATATTTTCCAATGGGAATATGTCTCCAACTTCATAAAAATGGCTAAAGGGAATTGAGGGTTTATTTTACATAAAGTCACCTTAGGGGCACTTTGCTGGAACACATCTATTGCTCAAATATGGAAATTATCTACAGAGTTTTTTATTTCAGTATCTTATAGTACCACTATTTTAAGCATGTGATTTGGTATAATCTTGGCAAAAATGCTTTCCACAGAAACTTATCTTAGTTTTTTTTTAATGGAAATCAGAGAAAAAAACAATTATTTCATGTAAAAATATTTACAGCCACTACCCAGGGAAATACCTATACAGAACTTCAGGGTAAGATATACCTCTGTGGCACAAACCAAGAGCTGGATAAAATGTACCATCTATACTGATGAAAGTATTTGCAGGGCAGCAGAGGAGACATAGAGAACAGGCTTATGCACACAGGGGCTGGGGTGGAGGTAAAAAAGAGAGGGTGGGACGAATGGAGAGAGCAGCATGTAAAACAGATAGCCATTGGTAATTTGCTTTTTAACTCAGAAAACTCAAACTGGGGCTCTGTGACAACCCAGGCGGGGCAGGAGGTGGAAGGGAGGCTCAAGAAGGAGTGGACAAATGTGTGCCTATGACTGATCCATGTTGAAGTATAGCAGAAACCAACACAATATTATAATTATCCTTCAATTAACAATAAATAAGGGCAGGGGGAAGTACCATCTACCCACAGATACACACTGTAGTTGCCTGCCAACCCTCACGCTTTTCTCATTAGCAGAACCTACCTATTTCCAGGCAGCAAATCAGGATGAGTCTAGATCAGCTGTGGACAATCCTAGCATTTGCCTTGTCAAGATAATGATTTTTGCAGCCCCTCTTGCAGCTAGGAACAGCTATGTGATCCAGACTACACAATGAGATCTGAGAGCCAGTGAGTTCGTGGACTTCGCAGAAAAATTATTTTGCTCTTCAATAAAAAGATGATCCTTTTTGTCAATCAAATCACAGCAGCCATATGGTGACCATGAGGCATTAAAGATGAGGCCCCAGTTCCATACGCAGAGATGGCAAAATGGAAAATCAGAAAGAGCCTGATGACATTTGGAAGCCGCCGCTCTAAGCATGGGCTTCCCTGGTGGCTCAGTGGTAAAGAATCCTCCTGCCAATGCAGGAGATGCAGGTTTGATCTCTGGGTTGGGAAGATCCCCTGGAGAAGGAAATGGGAACCCACTCCAGTATTCTTGCCTGGGAAATCTCATGGACAGAGGAACGTGGCACACAGCCCATGGTGTCCCAAAGAGTCAGACATGACTTAGTGACTAAGAACAACAGTAGCAACTCTAACCACAGAACTCCTAACAGCAGACCTCTTGTGATGTGAGACAACGATCTTTGTTGTTCAAGTCACTGTGAGCCTCAGTTTTGATTACTTGCAACATACGTCTTAACTCAACCAGTTTGTAGGCGGAGTGAAGAATAATCTACAGGTGGCAACTAGGCATATTTGGAGTCTGAATTCCATGCTATCACAGTGTAGGGAAATAGCTGTTACCAAGAAAGAGGTATTTCAATAACTGCTTAAGGTTGGCCAAAAGATGGGAGGGAAAGGAGAGGGCAGTTGTAGTTTTTGAGGAGAAATCTTGAAAATGAGAGAAAAGAAAGAGAAGGTTTCACATTTATCATCTGACACTATAGCAGGATAGTCTTGACGATGAAAATGTATGAGAATTCTTTTTTCAAAAAAAGAAAAAAATCTAAGTCAAAAAATTGCAGGAGTCACCAGAACCCGCTTTACACATTCAACAACATTCATCATTCTCACTCACTGCCCTTCCTGAAGGCTCTCTCTGTGATCGTGTGTCCTGCCAGTTGCTCCAGCCCAGAAGATGCTTCATCTCAGATCATGTGCACTCATTCTGGCACCGAGGCTGGCTCCTGGTTACTGGAGCCTGGGTCCCTTTGACTTCAGTGGTGCTTGCTGCTAGTCAGTCTTTCGAGTCCCTTGGAATTCTGAAAGCCAGGCACTTCAGTATAAGTTCTCACATCTGGAACTGGTTTCTGGAAGTATCAAGAAATGCAAGAGACAGGGATTTCCTTGGTGGTCCAGTGGATGGGACTCCATGTTCCCAATGCAGGGGTTCCATCCCTGGTCAGGGAACTAGTTCCCACACGCCACAGCTAAGAGTTTGCATGCTACATCTAATATCTTGATTGCCACAATTAAAGACCCAGTGCAGCCAAATAAATAAATAATTATTTTTTAAAAAAATTTTAAAAAAAAATGCAAGACACACACTATATCCTCTCTCTCTCCACTCTCATTCTCTCTAACACTTGAGGAAATTAAAAGAACCTCTTGGTGTATAGTACATTGGCACATCAAAGTCCCCAAAGGAAAATATTTGAATTTCTTCCATCTATTTTCCTCTCCTGTTCTTTATGCTTCTCAATGAGAAGAAAGGTAGAGCTTACATTTTATGTCAACACAAAAGGCCTCCGTTTGTGTGCATTACTTATTAAAGTATTCAGCGATTCGATGTCAAGGTATGTATTATACATACTTTTTTTCCTAGGCCATTATCAGCTTTCTTACAACACTATTATTCTTCAGCCCAGCTAATGCTTCTGTCAAAGATTTAGCAACAAGCATGGAAAATGTCAAACAGTGGGGAAGCAACCTAGCTGTTTCCACAGCCGCACAAAAAGCACGAGCTGTCTTTTATGGAAAAGCAGCATAATTCGAATGGCGACGGATGTTTTATCAGGGGACAGAGTAGTGGGATGCTGCATTTGTTTTTCTCTGCACACCTGAGTCCATCTCCTCTGAATAAGTTTCCTTTCTTCTCTTACTTAATAAAATAGGGCCTATGTTGTTATCGCTGCACCCTCTCCCCAGGTGGTATCTGGCTTGGAACACGACAGAAATCAGCCGAGAAAACTCAGTCCTGTTCTGTCTGCAGAGCAGTGTGATAAGATTTAAGGAGCACTAAAAGGCTCCTCTGGAGAAAAATATTTTCCCAACCTGCTTACCAGGGTGCCTGAAATTACAACCCTTCTGCTTTAAGGCACTGAGAGCCTCCATTAAAATGCAAATATGTTAGGTGAGTTATTTTATCAAACTATCACATCTTAGCTTGAATTAGTTTATGGCTTAATTCAAAATCCTGAAGGGATGGGACCCAGTTTGGATGAGAGCAAAGATGCTATGGTAGTGCAGGATTTATAACGTGTTGCCTAGGGAGCAAGCCTGGGTCAGCGGCACAAAGAGGAGGGCAGAATACAGTCTGAAGGCACCAACGATGAGGTCCAGAGGGAACACACACAGGCGAATGCTCTCAACAATCTTCGATGAGCAACAGGCTGGCCCACGGGGTCAAGAAGCTGCCATCCTCAAACTTCAAAAAGATAAATACGAGAGTCATTGTCATAGGGAAAGGATGTGTGGACACGGGGGGCAGGTAGGACTGGTCAGGAGATTGGGATCGACATATATGCACGGCCATGTGTGAGACAGAGAGCTAGTGAGAACCTGCCATATAGCTCAGGGAGCTCGGCTCGGGGCTCTGAGAACCTCGAGGGGCAGGATGAGGGGACTTGGGGAGGGAGGTCCCCGAGGAGGGGATGTTATGTATACATATAGCTGATTCACTTTGTTGTGCAGAAACCAACACAACATTAGAAAGCAACTATCAGTTCAGTTCAGTCGCTCAGTCGTGTATGACTCTTTGTGACCTCATGAATCACAGCAAGCCAGGCCTCCCTGTCCATCACCAACTCCCAAAGTTTACTCAAACTCATGTCCATTGAGTCGGTGATGCCATCCAACCATCTCATCCTCTGTCGTCCCCCTCTCCTTCTGCCCTCAATCTTTCCCAGCATCAGGGTCTGTTGCAGTGAGTCAGTTCTTCACATCAGGTGGCCAAAATATTGGAGTTTCAGCTTCAGCATCAGTCTTTCCAATGGATCTTTAGGACTGATCTCCTTTAGGATGGACTGGTTGGATCTCTTTGCAGTCCAAGGGACTCTCAAGAGTCTTCTCCAACACCACAGTTCAAAAGCATCAATTCCTCAGCGCTCAGCTTTCTTTATAAGTCCAACTCTCACATGACCACTGGAAAAACCATAGCCCTGACTAGACGGACCTTTGTTGGCAAAAGCAACTACACCCCAATTCAAAAAAGAAGAAGCGTCAATGTGCAGATGGCTTCATTTCTCCCCACTTGGACTGGCATTCTTGGTTGGATTTCCTTATCATTTCTTCCCTGTCTGAGTATGCTCAGGCCTCCTACCCGCTCCCTTCCCAGGGGTTTCAGAGGCTGCATAAAGCCTATGGCAGACACTCCCTGTGCTCACCAATACTTCCATCTCTCCCTCATCTGGCCCCCTGGAAGTTCATCACAGCCATATGATCCCACTGTGGTCAATGAAACACAAGCAAAAATGGTTTGTGTTATATATGGAATTTAGAAAGATGGTAACGATAACCCTATATGCAAAACAGAAAAAGAGACACAGAAATACAGAACAGGCTTTTGAACTCTGTGGGAGAAGGTGAGGGTGGGATGTTTCAAAAGAACAGCATGTATACTATCTATGGTGAAACAGATCACCAGCCCAGGTGGGATGCATGAGACAAGTGCTCGGGCCTGGTACACTGGGAAGACCCAGAGGAATCGGGTGGAGAGGGAGGTGGGAGGGGGGATCGGGATGGGGAATAAGTGTAAATCTATGGCTGATTCATATCAATGTATGACAAAACCCACTGAAATGTTGTGAAGTAATTAGCCTCCAACTAATAAAAAAATTTTAAAAAAAAAAAAAAAATGGTTTGTGTTACTTCCAGGCAGGAGCACTTCAAAACTGAATCACGGTTTTCCCATGATCCCTTCTCTTGCCAGGATAAACTCTGAAGCACAGTGAACTTAAGTAAAGATGCTACAAGGTCAAAGCAGCCAAGAATGGTGGACACAGAGGACAGCTACCTGCTGAGACCTGAAGATGACTATAATTAAGTAGGAATAAGTTCCTATTTTTTAAACCACTGATATTCTGGTGTTATTACTTCAACAAAACCTAGCCTATCCTGGCTGATCCAAACTTCACAAATAGCACCTCAGGAAATCCCATGACTTTCTCTATTACCATATATTCATTATTCAATAAATATTTATTGAGCACGTACTATGTGCCAGATAATATCATAGGTACTCCGGATTTAGTAGTAACAGTAAAGTTACCAACAGCAAAGGACCAAGTCAAGTCCCCGGATTCATGAAGGTTATATTCTAGTCAAAGAAGATTATAAATAAGTTTGTTAGCAATAAGTTTGGCTGAACATAGCAGAAAACCCAAATAATACCAACTGAAGCAAATCAGAGGTCTAGTTTCCCTCACATGAAATAAGACTGCATGCGAAGTCATTTCATTCGTGTCTGACTCTTTGTGGCCCGATGGGCTATAGCCCTCCAGGCTCCTCGCTCATGGGATTCTCCCAGCAAGAATGCTGGAGTGAGTTGCCATGCCCTCCTCCAGGGGAGCTTCTTGACTCAGGGATCAAACCCACATTTCTTATGTCTCCTGCCTCGGCGGATGGGTTCTTTACCACCAGCACCACCTGTCGTGTTGTTAGGTTAGTTGCTCAGTTGTGTCTGACTCTTTGCGACCCCATGGACTGTAGCCCGCCAGGCTCCTCTATCCATGGAATTCTCCAGGCAAGGATACTGGAGTGGGTTGCCATGCCCTCCTCCAGGAAAGCTCTCAACTACATGTTATTATTTATCATCTTCCTGCCTTATTCAGGTCAAAACTCACTCTCTCCTAAAACCTCCCCTCCACACCCCAGCCTTCATTTATCTACTTTATCGAACTCGATTTTTATTTACTATTCATAACATGTGATCTGCATCTGAGAACAAGCCGTTCTGTTCTCTAATTGCTGGTATCACTCAATCCGGCACTTGAATCCACACTAATTACTGTATGCTAATATATAAAATCATGCCTTGTCCTAATTCTTCTTACATGTGCCTTAACTCTTCTCTCCAACTATATATACTAGGAGACACCCCCCCATATGCCAATTTATACTTCTCTCACATCTTCACAGTAGAGCGGGTGATGCTGGACACACAATAAAGATGCACTGGGAACTAGGGTCCTTTTATCGGGAGAACTCTAGAAATCTTGCGCATTGAGGACCCAAACAGAAATGGAAACAAGCGTCAGAATTGCAATTGACATATAAATCTCTAGTTAAACCAACTTTTCTCTGGGCAGGACCTATGCTATCCTGGGGAGAAGACAGTCACGTATTAGCTTCTAGAAGGTCTCCAAAATATTTTAAGAAATAGTCTGATTTATTCAAGATTAAAACTCCCAAAAGAAACCTGATCCTCAGGCCTCCTGGGCTAGCTGAGGTACCTGGCTCTCAAAAGATATGGGCTCCTTCAGATCATTAGCCCAGGGCCTCTCCAGCTAGAGAGAGAAAAACTTTAAGCAGACCTATGAGCCTGCAAAAAAGTTACCCTGCCCTGAACCCACTGTCCGTGGCTTTGGGGGATTCCCTGAGGTGAAGAGGGCTTCCCAGGTGGCGCTAGTGGTGAAGAACCCACCTGCCAACACAGGAGACCTAAGAGACGTGGTTCAACCCCTGGGTCGGGAAGATCCTCTGGAGGAGGGCAAGCAACCCACTCCAGCATTCCTGCCTGGAGAATCCCATGGACAGAGGAGCCTGGCGGGCTACAGTCCAAAGGGTTGCAAAGAGTCGGACATGGCTGAAGTGACTGAGCACACACTCACTAAGACGAAGAAATGGCCACACGCAGAACCAGTGGGAACTCTACAGTGTAGAGCAGACTGGGTTGCCCATCAAGCAGCCTCTTGGCACATCCTCTTCACACCGCTAACACTGCTGAGGCGCAGTAGAGACTGGGATGGAGAACCAGGGTCAGCAGCCAGACCGCCAGAATCCAAACCCCAGCTCAGATGCTCACTGCCTGTGTGGCTTCGAGCTGCTTTACCCAATCTGTGCCTCTGTTTCTTCATCTGGAAAGTGGTAAGTATAATAGCCTCTGAGTCTTCTGGTGGTTATAAGGATTAAAAGGTTTTAACTTGTTACAGTGTTCAGAACAATGCCTAGTTGTAAACATCATGCAAGTGTTTGTTAAAAAATTTTTAATTGTACTTATTTATTTATGTGTGTACATATGTATTCGCGTTGAGCATTTCTACTAAATTTCCAGGAACTGGGAAGACAAAGATGAACAGAACTTAGGTCTTCCTTTTGCGAAACTCAGTTTATTGAATAGATTTAACAGCTCTAGGAGAGATATTAGCAACATGCTGGGAAGCACAGAGGAGGGAGTGATTGACTCTGTTGGGGGGTGTAACAGGAAATGCTACCCAAAGCTGGAATTTGAAACTGAGTAAGATACAAGGCACATATAGAATAGTCCAGACAGCAGTGATGAAAAACGGTAAAAGATGGGGTGGGCCGAGGAGGCAGGAGCCAATCCCAGGGCAAAGACACCTGGGACCAATCTCGTACACCTGCAGACCCTTCAGGAGTTTACAGCTTGAGTAACGCAGCCAGTTTGTACTTCCAAAACCATCATTTTCACATTAATATGAAGAATGGACTGGAGTGGGAGGAGAATAGAGAAAGGGACAACAATTGGAAGAAGCCAGAGGAGAAAAAATGAGGCCAGAGCTGGTGCAGGTGCAATGAGATAAGAGGAAAGAAACAGAGAAATCTCAGGGCACAGAATTGAGCAGATGTGTGAAGGCCTGTTTGGGATGGGAGAAAGAGGGAAGGCTCAAGGGATTACTCCCAGCTGGCCAGCTCTGATGCCGGGATGGAGGAGGTCCTATCAAGGAGAAGGAATGCAGGGGACAGAAGAGATCTGGGGGGAGAAGAACATAATAAAACCCATTTACAAGGATTCGGATGCACCCATAATGCCCACTGTGTGTGTCTGAGTGTGTGTGTGTTAGTCGTGCAGTCATGTCCGACTCTGTTTCTCTGGGACTGGAGCCCACCAGGCTCCTCTATCCCTGGAATTCTCCAGGCAAGAATACTGGAGAGGGTTGCCATTTCCTCCTCCAATAAGCAGCTAGAAGCCCAGGTCCAGAGTTGAGCAACGAAATCACAAATGGAGACAAACAGCTAGGTGGGTACCCCGGCACGCAGGTCCAGGGTAGAATCAAGGCTGTAGGTAGTAAGGTGGCCAAAGGAGAGAGACCCGACTCGGGAAAGAGCCGGGAAAGAAACTGCCTTAACTTTTTAATATGGGCTCAGTGATAAAAAGCAAGAGGAGAGACAGGGAGCATGAGAAAGCGGTACAGAAGCTGAGACTCACAGGACCTCGCAAAGATATGACATTGCCCTGGTGCTGGCATCACAAGCCCGCCTGACCTCACCTGGACTGAAGAGAACGTGTCTGTGCTGGTCACTGTCCACTCCTGGGTCCATCGGCTGCCCTTCCCTGTTCAGCCTGACTCTGGCAAATTACATTTCTCAGGCTCCTTTGCCAACTGGCTTCCTGTTAATTTCTGGCAAAGAGAGGCACCCAGGAGGAGACTGGGAAGAGGAGGATAGTAAACTTCAGGCTGTCCTCTTCACTTTCCTTCCCTACCCCGGGCCCCAGCTCTGCCTTCTGTGGCTTTTCAGCAGACCTCTGCTTCTGGTTCCCTCAGGTCTGGGAATGTTCCCTCCTACTTCTTCGGTCCCTCCAGCCGTGTGTGGGTGGGGAGGAGCAGCTTGCTGCTGTTGCTCATCTCTATGTCATCTCACCAGCCCACTTGGCTTTTCAGGGCTTTCAGCACCTCCTAACTAGTTCCCGAATGGATTCCCGCTTGTTGAAATCACTGGCGCAGGTTCTTCGCTTCTTGCGGATCCCTGATTGATAAACACGTACTGATAATACATCATTTTCTCTCCCCATAACTTATTTTGGGCTTCAGAATTCTATTCAGGCTGGGATTATCCAAACTGATATTAACAAAGCCTTCAATTTGAAAATTAAAGGGGAAAGTAATTTCAAAAGAGGCAATAGATGAAGATAAAAGCTGAAATAAATACATTGTAAAACATTAAGCTGTAGAATGATAAATTAGTTCAAATGTTGGTTTTTTGATAAGACTACTAAAATAAACAAACCTCGGACAAATATAATTAAGGGGAACATTTTTAATTAGAAATGAGAAAGGAGATAGAGCAAAATACAGAAAATAGATTTTTTTTTCTCTAAACCCAAAGAGAATGTTATGCACACTTGTAGGCAAACAAGCCGAAATGTTCCATAAAATGAATAATTTCTAGAAAGATATAGATTACTAAAAATAACTCAAGAAATATAAATCAGAACAGAATAATAAGCAAGGAAGAAATTGAAGAAATTATTTGATAACAAACAAAAAATGCAGCTTGTCCCAATCTTTCCACCAGAACAATTTTCATCCTTTTAAGAAACAGATGGTTTCGACATTGTATAAAACATCCAGAATGCAAAAAGAGGTAAGACTACGTTAATGTCCATTAAGCAAGCATGATCTTCTTCCTAAACTCTGATAACAATAAAACAGACAAAAAGAAAATTATAAGCACCTATCACAAGTGAGGGGCTTCCCTGGTGGCTCAGTGGTAAAGAATCTGTCTGCCAGTGCAAGAGACACGGGTTCAATCCCTGGTTCGAGAAGATCCCCTGGAGAAGCAAATGGCAACCTACTCCAGTATTCTTGCCTGGGAAATCCCATGGACGAAGGAGCCTAGCAGGGCTACAGTCCATGGGGTCGCAGAGTTAGACTGCGCACACAATCACACATCACAGGTAAATATGGATATGAAAAGCTTATATAAAAGTCTCCCTATGAAACTTGTTTTACCATAATGCTTTAGAGGGAACAATATGTTGGGCTTTTTGTTTTTTGTGGGGTTTTTTGGTAACAGCTTCACTGAGATATATAATTCTTATGCCATTTGTTGTTGGTGTCCAGTCTCTCAGTCGTGTCTGAATCTTTGCCACAAAAAATATAAAATACTTTATGAATTTATCCTTGCACAGGGGCCACTCTACTCTCCTCTATGTCATCCCCATTTTAGTAGATGTCCTGCTGAAGAGAGCACAGGGGATGATCACTTTATAAGTTATGTTGAAAGAAATTATGATAGATGATCACTTTGTACATTATAGAAATAAACCACCATTGGACAGAACTAGTATAACTAATATCAAAGGGCAAATATCATCTAAGAAAATCTTTGCAGCAAATATTCATGCCTATGTTGTGCTTATTATTATTAATATGCTTGCTTATACATATTGATACCAAAACATGAACATCCCAAGTAAACTAGCAGAGAAGTGGATAAGACAATTCATAAAAACAGAGATACTGCTAGTAAACAAGCATGTGGGAAAACATCCCGCTTTGCTTGTAATCAAAGAAATGCCCGCTCAAACAATGTGTCTTATCCTTAGATGAACTTAGATGAACTTCAGAAACTACCCAGTATTACAACACTGTGGTAAAGAGGTCCCCACACACACTGTGGGTATTCGATAAACTGATATCAACTCTTGGCAATACATATCACGAACCATCTTAAAATTCCATAATATCTCTTTACCCTAAGGAACTTTCAAAGAATAAAAATGAAAACTATACGAGAGACTTCCCTAGGAGTCCAGTGGTTAAAACTCCATGCTTCCAAGGCAGGGGACACAGGTTCCACCCCTGATCATGGGGCTAATATCCATGTGCCACGTGACCAAAAAAAAAAACCCTATATGAGATATTCATTGCAATGTTATGTCTAGCAACCAACACAAATAAATAAATAAAAGGCCATTTAAATCCAACAACAGGAAGATTATTAATGAAGGGATATAAATTATTGTTTAAAACTATAATAAAGCCTACAGTTTATCAAGCACCTTCACATACACAACTCCTTTCAGTTCTCAATGATCCCAGGATGTAGCAAGACTCAGAAACATTAAGTGATTTGCACAAAAATCTCACAAATTTTGTGGATCTCAAACACCTGCTACCAAATTCCAGACTTTCTTGATGTTAAAGTAGGTGGCTGTGAATATCTGCCCTGAGCCTCAGGTTCCTCATCTAGAAAACAAGACTAATCAGAATACCTAAATGGTGGTTATAAGAATCCAATGAAACTTTTCAGTGGCTGTCAGCTCTTAGTACAGGGTATGGTTCACAGTAGCACTCTGTGTTTTAAGAATTATGATCATACCAAGTTTTATCAATTCAATACACCTTCAGCAATATAAACATGTCTGCAAGTCGATGAGGACCAGAAAGAGGAAGGAATAATGAAAATGTATGCTTCATGAGTAAGGCGAGAGCAAAAGAACCTTCTCCCTTTCTGGAATTAATTTGGCTTTAGTATAGTAAGTGGAAATTGGGGGGGAAACAAAATTAGAATATGCAAAATTCTCCTAAAAGGAACTGGTTTCTCTGGGGGAGCCTCACATTAAATCTGGGATCACTGCCTCTGGGATACTTTGAAATAATAAACTCAGCATATGAGCCCCCTGGAGACACCTTGTGTTGCAGGGAACCGGCCAGGGGATGGCGCTGTTTCACTTGCCCAAAGGACCGAGGAGGCATTTATTGGCCTCAATAATATACTGGGCTTCCCCTGGAAGCTCAGCTGGTGAAAGAATCCACCTGCAATGCAGATCCTGGTTCGATTCCTGTGTGGGGAAGTTCGCCTGGAGAAGGGACAGGCTACCCACTCCAGTACTCGGGCCTCCCTGATGGCTCAGACGGTAAAGAATCCACCTGCAATGCGGGAGACCTGGGTTCGGCCCCTGGGATGGAAAGATACTCTGGAGAAGGAAACGGCAACCCACTCCAGTATTCTTGCCTGGAGAATCACATGGACAGAGGAGCCTGGCAGGCTATAGTCCACGGCGATGCAAAGAGTCAGACGTAACTGAGCGACAAAGCACAGTACAACAATAATATTCTAGTGCTTGTTGCTCAGTCTTCCTTAAAGATTACTCCTTTTCTTTTTTCCTCCATCTTAAAACTGAGACTCAGAAGCTTCTCAAGCAAATCTCCAGGTAGTTGATAAATAGATCCAAGTCTGCTCCCGATGAACAGCAGCATTCCAGGTGAGACGCTCTGCAGTGAAGAAGTTCATCTGCAGAACCAAGGAAAGCATGGTTACTTCTCCCTTTGGTCATATGACTAGAATCTACCATCCATGTTCAGCAAAGACTTAGCAGGTGTTAGCTCCCCAGGTTTTTAAACCTACAAACTGGGAACAACTCAAACCACGGGAGACAGGCTTCAGAGTAATAAGGGGAGAAGTTAGAGGATTCCTTGGCTTTCCCTCCCAAAAGTCAGCAAGGCCTGAAAAATCACTACAAAGGCATAGGTAGAAAGTAACTCCAGTCTTGGTGCCTGCACCATGACAGGCTTGTGAAGGACAAGTGGGAACCGGTATAGATGAGGCATAGAAATGAAGTCGATCCAGGCTGTCTCGAGCTTGAATCATGAGCAACTGCCTACATGAGTCAGAACTTATGCAGTTGGTATTTGAGCTCCAATAAAGGAAGTGACAAGTTCAGCAAAGGAGATGAATTCAGAAGAGAAATGTCAGGGGATGACAGAGAACCCAGCACGACCAGAGACTGAATCACACTGAGCTCAGACTCAGGTCCAAACACTCCCCACTACTTGGGATCTCAAATTAACATGGACCAGCATCTCAAATTTAATATGTCAGACACCAAGCTCCAAGTCTTCGTCCTCACCTGCTCTGCCCACACCCTTCCTGTCTCAGGTAACAGCAATACCAACCTCCCAAGTCCTCAGCTGGAGCCTCACTAAATCCTCTCTTTCATATCTCACATCCAATCCGTCAGAAGATCCCAAGGGCTCTAATGTCTTTCAGATATTACCCAGGCTTCCCTGGTGGCTCAGTGGTAAAGAATCTGCCTGCCAATGCAGGTGACGTGGGTTCGATCCCTGGTCTGGGAAGATCCCACATGCCATGGAGCAACTAAGCCGAAGAGCCACAACCACTGAGCCTGCGCGCTAGAGCCCGTGCTCAGCAACAAGGGAAGCCACCACAATAAGAAACGCTTGCACTGCAACTAGAGAAAGCCAATGTGCAGTGGCAAAGACCCAATGCAGCCAAAAATAATTAGTTAAATTTTTTAAAAGACATGCACAAATCCCTCTGCTTCTCATCACCCCTGCCCAGTTCAAACCATCATCATCTTTTGTTGGTCTTCTTGTTGCAGCCTCTTAACTGGTCTCCCCACTTCCACCTTTGCCTACTATTCACTTTCTTCTCAACACAGCAGCCAGAGGAATCCTCTTAAAATCAGAGTTGGAAGATACCTTAAGGAACGAGAGCCATAAAAGAACTAATACATTGGTTTTCATCAAAATGAACAATTCTCTTCAGAAGAGTACTACAACATGAATGAACCTTGCTAAGTGAAATAAGCCCATCACAAAAAGACAAAATACTGCATTATTCCACTGCTATGAGATACCTACAGTCGTCAGAAAGTAGAATGCTGGCTGCCAGGGGCTGGAGAGGAGAGGAGAATGCAAAGTTTTTGTTTAAAGGGTATAAAGTTTTCGTTTTGCATGGCGAGACTGGTCATACAATGAGAATGGTGTTAATATTAATGAACTGTACATTTAAAAATGGTAAAAATAAATAAATACAAATGGTTAAGATGGTAAATTTTATGTTATGTCTATTTCACTATAATTTAATTTTTTAATTCTCAAATTGCCCATTTTAAATATGTACAGTTTACTGTTGCACCTCAACAAAGCTGTTTTAAACTTTTTTAATTACAGTTTTAAAAACTAAGAGGTTCCCTGATAGCTCAGTTGGTAAAGAATCCGCCTGCGATGCAGGAGACCCCTGTTCAATTCCTGGGTCAGGAAGATCTACTGGAGAAGGGAAAGGCTACCCACTCCAGTGTTCTGGCCTGGAGAATCCCAAGACCTATACAGACCTTGGGGTCACAAAGAGTCAGACACAACTGAGTAACTTTCACTTTCACATTCAAGTAGAATCATATCCCTCCTCGGCTACATATGTAGGCTCCATGGGCTTCCCATCTTTTTCAGAGAAAAAGCCGAAGTTCTTGGAATGACCTATGAGGCCCTACATGGTCTGGTTCTGAAACCAGCATGCCCTTCTTGCCATTTCTCTCCTACTCACCCAACTCCAGCCTCAGTGGCCTCGTCGCTGTTTCTCAAACACACCAGATGGCCTCTGGGGGCATTCGCGCATCCTGTCTGCTTTGCCTAGAAAGCTTTTCCCCCAGGTAACTGTGGCTCACTTCCTTGCCTCTTCCAAATCTTTACACAAATGTCACCCTCTCAAAGGGGCCGTTCCTGACATGGGATTTAAAACCGAAATGCTTCCCCACTTCATGAGTCCCTTCCTCATCTGCTTTTTTATCTACATAGCATTTATCGTGGTCTAATATACCACATTTTATTATTCGTCTGTGTTTCTAACCACTAGAATTAAATTCAGAAAAACAGGAACCTTATTGTTTTGTTCATTAATTATATCCCCAGCAACAGATACAGTGCCTGGCAGATAGGAGGTGCTTGATAAATATTTGTTGAATAAATGAATGAGTGAGTGGATGAATAAGGAAAGAACATTATATGACCGTGATAACCAGAGGGATCCTTTATGAAGATACTCCAATCCAGTCTGTAAAGTCACGTATCTATCAAGCTTTTCCTTCAAAGTACTGTGACACGATGCCATCAGCATTCTCTTTCTAACATTATCAGGGGAGGCTCAAGATCACATGGGCCATGAATGGCAGAGCCAGTATTTTAGGGGTGGGGTCACCCCCCTCAGCATATGGGATCTTAGTTCCCCGACCAGAGATCGAACCTGCGACCCCTGCATTGGAAGCACAGAGTCTTAACCACTGGACCATCAGAGAAATCCCAGAGCCAGCATTTAAACCAAGCATTTGTCATCAGCTACCAAGTTTCACCATGCCACCCTGAGCACCTAAATATTTTTCAACTTTCATATCCTTTCATTTCATTCATAATGGCGTTGCTGACAGATCCTAGTTCAGCAGTTAACCCTTGCGCCATAAATTTCTATTTGTCACCTCCAAAACTCGATATTTTAGAAGGCTACCCTTCTGGTTTTTAAATGGAAATTGATGACACCATATGCAGGAGCACAGGGGCTGCAAACTCGCCGTCTACCCGGAAACAAAAATAGAAAAGGCAGAAGCACTTAGAGCTGCAAGCCCTCCCCACTGGAGGTCTTATCCCCCGTCACTGGCCCAGGTACTCTGCACACTTGGGAGGTCCAGGGTTTGGTTTAGCAGCCAGGATGTACAAAGAGGTGCAGCTGGAGCCACCCATGCGAAGATGGCATCTTCCCCTCACCACTCAAGGTGGCCTGACACCTCCGAGCATCCAGAAAAGAACACAAACAAACGGGCTTTATGAGGGCTGTAACCCAATTGACGAAGGCGCGCTCTCTCAACCTGGAAATGTCCCTGCTCTGAACCAGTTGCCTTGCCAACAAGCCACATGTTTCCACTCTGCAGAATCCAATTTCTGAGCAATGTGACAGTGACAGGTCCAGAGACAAGGACACACAATTCCAAGGTGCCTTTGAACACCTGCCGAATAGCTAAGAACAATGTGTATCCCTGGATGTACTTAGAAACATGGGACGTGTGCTGGGCAAAGGCAGGTCACGCCCAGTTTACGCAACCTACCCTGCCCATCCCAGAATTTTACAAACTGCAGATAACATGTAGCCACACCCCTTATCACCATCATCATTATAATCATTGTAAATACTTGCATTTACAAGTATTTGTAATACTTGTATTTACACTCTGGGACTCACTCTTTAAATGTATTGAGTTATTTAATGGTCATGACAACACAATGAGGTAGGCATTATTAGTATTCCATTTCAGATGAGAAAATACAGACATAGAAAAGGTATGTAATTTACCCTAATTTACACAGCATGAGAAAGGGAGAGCCAGGATTTGAACCCAGACAGTCTGCCTCCAGAATCCGTCCCCTTAAACATTTTGCTGTACTATCAATCTCCAACATTGCCTAAATGGTAATGCTAACAGTTCTAGCTATCATTACTGCATAACAAACACCCCAGACTTCACAAAGTAAAACATCCATTTTACTATGTGAGTCACGAATCTGCACAGGGCGTGGCAGGGGGCAGGGCAGTGGGGGGGCCTGGACAGCATGTCTCCATCCACAAAGTCTCTCTAGGGCACCAGCTAAAGAGATCTGAAGCCAAGAGTGATCAACAGCTGGGGATCGATATCATCTGAAGGCATCTTCACGTCAAGGTGATGCTTGAGATCCTCTGGGGCCTCAGATGAATCTCTCAGCACCTACACGCGGCCTTTCCATGCGGCCTGGGCTTCCTATCAGCGTGATGGCTAGGAGAGAAAGTACAGCTGTCTGCTTTTTTAAGATCAAGACCCCGAAACTGGCACCATTTCAATTCCACCATACTCTATTGGGCAGAAAGTCACAAAGCCCGTATTGAAGGGGAGGGGACACAGACCCCAGCCTGCAAAGAATCATGGAGGCTTTTTTTTTTCAAACTATCAGTGAGATCATTAGCCCAACCCCTTCAAGTGCAGGCTGGAGAGCTGAAGCTCAGAGAAGTTAGGTGACGTGTCCAAGACCACATAACCTATCAGTGCAAGTGGCAGACAGGACCCTGGGGCCTGGGGCCTTGTCTCCTACTCTAGGCCACTGATTCTCACCTGGCTGCACCTTGGAGTCACCTGGGATACTTTTAGAAATGCTCATGCCTAGGTCTCATCTACAAAGCTCCTAATCTGTTTGAAGTACAACTTATTTGGAAGGTGTGGAAATTGACAAAAAGCTCCCCAAGGATCTGTAATGGGCAGCAGTGTGAGAGTCATACTCTGTGCACGGAAGATGGTTCTCTGCAGGTGATAAGGGCCACTGTTTCATCATGGCTCAGCATGTGCAGAGGTCCTAGCCTGCCACAGGGACAAGCCCCCCTAAGAACAGATTCCTGACACCTTCACCCGGATCACAGACTCCATCCTGAACCATTCTCGTTCTCGAGATGCTGCTCCTTGGCCCCTTCCTTTCCTCACCTCCCAGGTGCCCCTCAGAAGCCAGCCTTCTTTAACACTCAACTTCTCAACATAAGTCAAGTCCACTTCTTGACTATGCTATGCTTAGTCACTCAGCCATATCCAACTCTTTGCGACACCCCGGACAGTAGGCCACCAGGCTCCTCAGTCCATAAGGATTCTCCAGGCAAGAATACTGGAGTGGGCTGTCATGGCCTCCTGCAGGGTATCTTCCCAACCTAGGGATCGAACCCAAGTCTCCCGTATTGCAGGTGGATTTTTCACTATCTGAGCCACCAGAGGAGCCGACCTCTTAGCTATGATCTGTCAACTCTAGGAATTCAGTTCTACCTTTGGGACCCAACAATGGTGACCCAAAGGCCAGGTTCTCCTGCTCAATCCACCTTGCCCCCTGGATGACCACAAAGCCCATATTTGGAGCCCCTTCCAGCTTCAAATATGCCTTCCTTCCTCCTATTGAGCCATATAGCATTGCAGTAAAAGTGCTGCCTAAATCATCATTTAAAAGGTTGATTCTGTCAAACCACTGGGCAATTTGCTGGGAAACAAAAACTATCAGCTTGAATATTTCACTGAAATAATTTGCCAGTTGCATCATATGTCATGCATTATAACAAACTGGCCAGAAGCACTGGCCTAAACAAATATTTTCAGTGTTTCTTTTCAGACTTAGATTCTCATGAGGCTGGATTTTAAAAGAACATACCAGTGGAGAAAGAGCCTTTCTGATACTGCAATTCTTCTGGATTTACTGATTTATACCAGGTCAGGACATGATCTCAACAGTTTTATCATGTGTACATATCTCCTGAGAATAATTTCATAAAATATATTTACTCTTCACTTTACACAAAGATGAACCTTTCTAAACTTCCCAGGCAATTCTTTTTTATAAATTGAACTGTACTGTAAATGTTCCAAAGAAGAGGCATTTAAAGGAACTCTTTATCAAGGATCATTATACCACTATCTCTAATTTTGTGTTTGCTTGAAATTTTCCATAATAAGATTAAAAAGGAAGGGAGAGAGAGAGGAAGGGAAGAAGGGAGTTAAGAGAGGGAGGGAAGAGGACTGGTCAACCTCTGGGGATTCTCTGGTGAAGCAAAAAAATTTCTATGCAAGATAATGCAAGTAACACCCTCTCTGCCCAAAGAAACAAACCAAAAAAACCTGCATTTATTATTTCTGTGTGTAGGTATATATGTGTCTTCAAGTTGTATATATCAATATATATAAGACATACATATGACTGATATCATACAGTATATATCATGTATGTTTTATAAATTCAAATTTCTCTAGTCTAAAACCTGAAATAATTATATACATATATACATATATTTTTGGAGGGGGGGCTGTTCTGGGTCTTTGTGACTGCCCACAGGGCTTTCTCTTGTTGCAGCAAGCATGGAACTGCTCTCTAGTTATGGTGGACCAGCTCCTCAATTCTGTGGCTTCCCTTGGTGCAGAGCAGAGGCTCCAGAGCACAGGCTCAGTAGTTGCAGGTTATGGGCTCAGCAGCTGTGATGCACAGGCTTAGCTGCTCCAGGGCATGTGGGATCTTCCCTGACCAGAGGTCGAACCTGTGTCTCTTGCATTGGCAAGCAAATTCTTAACCACTGGACCACCAGGGGAGTCCTAAAATAATGATTCTTTTAAAGTATTCATTTCAGTCAGTCTCCTTTTCTCTCTCCCTCTATTTAGGTCTCACTACTGGGCAAGTGAGAGACTCACAACCATTCTGGCTTACAGGAGTCCTACCTGCTTTATATAAGTGTATAGGGTTAGACGGTAAAGAATCTGCCTGCAATGCAGGAGACCCAGGTTCCATCCCTGGATCAGGAAAAGCCCCTGGAAAAGGGAATGACTACCCGCTCCAGTACTCTTGCCTGGGGAATTCCACGGACAGAGGAGCCTGGCAGGCTACAGTCCATGGGATCACAAAGAGTCAGATTAGACTGAGTGACTAAGACTTTCACCTTTTTCTCATATACTATAAGACACAGTCACTCTTTAGGTGGACAGAGTGACATTCCATGTAGCCTGCAATCACTTCTCCCACCTGCCCTTTCATCTGCCTTGGTTGTTCCTCTATAAATAACTAGTCCACTCCAGTCCATGACACAGAGTTCATCAAGTCTTCCTCAGTGCCCCATTCACTGACATGAACTCTGAAAAGCACTGGTTTGCAGATCAAAGTGCTTATGAGGCACTCACCCACATGGATTCTAAGGGATTTGACAGACAACAAGGAGACGCCATTAGGAGCTCAAAGATGGTTGGGTGCGTGCAGACCCAGAAGAGGAAGCATGCGCAGTGTCAGAAACTAGGGCAAGACGGAGCCTTGGGAAGCCCCGGAGAGCAACCTGAAGGGTCCAGGTAACATCTCACACTGCAGTTATGTTTTTATTTCTTTCTTTCTCTCTGCCGCACATAGCCTGGTAGAGACTTAAAAGCCCAGTCATCAAACTTCAACTGCAGACGACATGATTCCCCAAGTCCTCATCTTGGTTCCCGTGACAGGAATTCTTTCCATCCAGAGCATGAACCAAACATGATGCTAAATCTTTGGCCCCTAAACATATTTTCCTCAGAATACACTTCAAGGAGAATCCAGGGCTCTTTAGCTGCTTGTACACCATTCAGAGGACACACTGCTGATTTTCCAAATAGCATGTGAACTTGCCACAGTCTCTTAAGTCTTTTTCTTCACATTTCTCCTTTCCACCAAATATTATCATGACTGGTATCATCACATCCTTCCTCCCATTCTTCAATATCAAAATAAGGAAACTTAAAAAAAAAAAAAAGAAAGAAAGAAATCAGTCAACAGGGATTTCCCTGGTTGGTCCAGTGGCTAAGACTCCATGCTCCCAATGCAGGGGCCTGGGTTCAATCCCTGGTCAGGGAACTAGATCCTGCATGCTGCAATTAAAGGTCCCACACGCTGCAACAAAGCTTGAAGATCCCATGTCTGCAACTAAGACCTGGTGCAGCCAAATAAATATTTTTTTTAATTAGTCAACAAATGCTCATAAAATAATTTCCAGCAAAATCTTTCCAGCAGGAAAAGATATAGCTATAAATGTTAAGTTATAAGCTACGGATGATCATTTCTATATACAAATACATAACAGTTTATTCCATGAAGGGTAGATATCCACCACTGGCTTGGTTAAAGGCCAAAGTTTAAGCTGATAAAAAATTATATGAGGGGTTGACTAATATCTGAGTTAAGAAAAATTATAGAAAATACCCACTGAGATAGTTTTCTTTAAAATGTCTAAAAATTGCCTTGATAATGCTTATCTCACACACACTTCTTACAGTAGGACTTCAGTGCTCCTCTCATTGAGATGTGGGGGTCTGTGGTTTCTCCTCTTGAATCTGAGAGGACTTGTGACTATGGAATAAATAACGTATTACAACTTCCAAGGCTAGGTCAAAAGACATATGGCTCTCTTAACAAGCTTATTTTTTTGAAGATTTTTTTATGTGGACCACTTTTAAAGTCTTTGTTAAATTTGTTACAATACTGCCTCTGATTTATCTTTTGGTTTTTTGGCCAAAAAGGATCTTAGCTCCTCGACCAGGGATCAAACCCCCACCTCCTACATCAGAAGGCAAAGTTTTAACCACTGGATCACCAGGTAAGTCCCAATAAGCTTACTCTTGAAACTGAGTCCCCATTCTTTGGGGAAGCCCAGATCACATGCAGAGGTCACATGTGGGTGTTCCAGGACACAGACATGTCATGAGGGAGCCTTTGAGATGACTCCAGCCCCAGCTGAATCCTCAGGGAAGATCCTGAGCAAGAACCACCTAGCTGAGCCCAGCAATATGAGAGATAATAACAAAATAATCCTTGTCTTTTAAGTCACTAAGTTTTCAGGTAGTTTATCATGTAGCAGTAGATAACTGTAACATTATAAAACATCGGCTATAACACAATTGAATAGTATGCATACAATGACAGTATTAGAAGAAAATTTAGTTTTATCAAGACCAGTTGTCCGTTCAATAATGAAACTTTTCAAATAAGACTTTGGTCCTTGGTAGTAGAAACCACACATGCATCTTCTATTTTGGTCTTGAAGAGTTATAACAAGTATAATAATTAAGAGTTTAGACTCCAAAGCCAGACAGACCTGGACTGAAGTCCCAACTTTGCTACCTTCTAGCTGGGTGAATGTGGTCAAGTCACTCCATTTCTCTGTTTTCTCACGTGTAAAATGGATTAAAAATAGTACTTATGTAGTCATTATAAGTGTCAAATGAGATGGCATGTGCTAAGCATGGTACCTAGCACAGAATAAGTGTCCAACAAATGTGAGGGCCCATTATTGTGACGGTTGATGGAGATGTTATTATCAAGATATTTTTCAGATGAGATCAGGCGCGTTCAGGGTGGTATGGGCCGTAGACTCAAGATACTTTTCAAAAGCAGCCTGTAAATACACTTCACATCATATACCCGCCATAATCCTGAGAAATGGGACTTCCTATTTTTCATAAGTAAAGAAATCAGTTCAGAAAGGTCACTTGACTTGCCCAAGATCACACAGCCTGGGGACTGTCCCCTAGTTCACTTCTCCCTTTCACCACAGCAATCTCTTTGCCAGGTTGGTGTCTTTCCAGCCTATGATTAAGCACTTTCAGTGGTGAAGAACTCACCACCCACTGAGGCAGCCCTAATAATCCACCTTCCAATAGCTGTCGCATGTGTATCCTATTGAGTTGGAATCTATCTGCATGCAATACCCATCCATTGGTCTAACTCTGCCCTGAAGGGCTACCAGGATCAAATCTGCTCTCCTTTTCGCATAACAGCCCTTGAATTTCCAAAGATTCAATACTCTAACTCCCACCAAGTTCTCTTTCTCCAGCCCAACCTCCCCAGGTTCCTTAGCCGTTCCTCCTCCAGCACATGATGACAAATCCCCTTCCCACCAGGGCCTCCTTCTCTGCCTCAGGCCTGACAAGAGGCATATACTATTGATGATGGAGAAGCTTTCATCCTGCCCCTCGAGGCTTGTAATACATTTATGCTTTCTCAGGATGACACGTACTCCAAGAGTACTAAGAACTGCTGTCAATCTCTCTGGCATCGTGAAGGATTCTGGCATTTCACCATATAATCTTTTTTTTTTTTTTCCTCCCAAGGGGCTGCCTGCTTGAGAAAACTGTCATATTCTTCAGCCAAGAGAAGCCAAAGTGTTCTGAGGGAGATAAGCACGCCTCTGCCATGTGGTTTCTTCCAAACACTTTTCTGACGCATCAGTTTGTGGTAAAGGAGCTACAATAACCTGCAGTCATAGATACTGACCTCATCCCAGCTCCCAAGGCCTCAACAGCCCTTAGAGAGAAGGAAAGCATCTTTGTCAGGACAGGCTAGGTTATGCTACAGTAACAAAGAGCCCTAAAATCTCTATGACTTAAGCAATAAAAATTTATTTTTTACTCAGGAAAAGCTCACTGTGGATCTGGCAACACCCCAAGGCAGTTTCCTTTTAAGCAGTGACTCATGGATCCAGAAGGTTTGCATTTTATAGCTGCACATCTGGAAGACATGGCGTTCAGGACACTGTGATAAGGGAAGAGCCAGCTCTTAATTGCTTCAACCTAAAATCAGCAAGGGAAGAGCCCACTCATTGGAAAAGACCCTGATGCTGGGAAAGATTGAAGGCAAAAGGAGAAGGCAGAGGATAGGATGGTTAGATAGCCTCACCAACTCAAGGGATATGAAGTGGAACAAACTCGGGGAGATAGTGGAGGTCAGAGGACCCTGGGGTGCTGCAGTGCCTGGGGTCCCAAAGAGTTAGACACAGTTTAGCTACTGATCGACCAGAACCAGCAGAGATCACTTCTGCTGATAGCCCATGGGCCAGAACTAGTCACATGGCTCAACCCAACTGCAAGAGAACTGGGAAATGTGGGTGGGCACATGGATGTTCAAGGAGCAGTTAAGTGTTCTGCCACACAGTCTGAGTGGTCCTGTGAGCCTCAAACATCTCCCCCACATCAGGGTGAATCATCGTAACACCAAGCTTTCCCACATCTCCCTCTGATGACTCACAGGCTCCTTGGCTGCTGTCACCAGTGTTACCCTCTGAGCCACCGCATGCTGATTTTAATTGGCAGCTACAGACAACGCCCTCTCATCCCTCTCTGCTGCCACTGAGTTCCTTGAGGCCCTCATCAATTCTTCTCTGAACCCGTCACCAAAAGGTTGTTAACTGCTTTCCATTCCTCCTCTGCCAAACCACCCTCTATTACCTTTTTAAAATTCTAATCTGAGTATACCTTTATTCTGTTTCAAATTTTATCACAGCCACTGTGACAACAGGATATATCCAATTTCCCCAGAACTGAGTGAAAACGAACTTGCATAGACCAGGCCCAAGGACCCTTTCAGCCTCAGCACCCAGCGTCTCACTCCTGTGTTCGCTGTGTTCAAGCCACCCCAAACTCTCCTAGGTGCCACAGCATGGTCCAGATGCCCCTTCCAATCTGAAGCAGCTGAAGAAGTTCTATGTGTTAGTCACTCAGTTGTGTCCAACTCTTCGCAATCCCATGGACTGTAGCCTGTCATGGAATTCTCCAGGCAAGAATACTGGAGTGAGTAGCCTTTCCCTTCTCCAGAGGATCTTCCTGACCCAGGGATGGAACTCAGGTCTCCTGCATTGGAGGCACATTCTTTACTGTCTGAGTCAGCAGAGCTACAGCGCTATGGACCCTACAATACCCAGCTCAAGTACCCCACCCTCTATGCAACATCTCCAGTTCTTCCCAGCAGAGCTAGCTACTCCCCACTCTGAGTTCCAGATATCCTGTTAATGTGCCTCAACTGTACTTCTCCGTTGGTACGTTCCTCTCTTCTACCTGATGGATTTCTTATTGTTATCCAGGGGATAGAACGTTTCCTGGCCCACGGTATGCATCAGCCAAAGCTGAATAAGCTCATGCTACAGATTGCCCCATTCTATCTAATACTGCTGAGAAAGAAGTTATTCCTTCATATACTGCTACATTTTTATTCCAAAATAGGAAATGGAGAAAATAACAATTTTCTAGCTGACTGCCTGGGTTAGAGGTTTGAAAAGAGAGCATTAAACTCCCAGGAATTCCAGCCTCCTCAAGACCAGAAGCTCCAGGGGTACCACTTTGACTTTCTGGATTGTTCTAAAGTGGCCTCTGTACTTCATTTGGGAAATCTTATAAGGATGGGCTGAAAATGAATAGCTGTTTGATTAGTCCCATATTGAGCTATTTCAATGCATTCCCCCATGCCCTGAAATGAAAGGAAAGCATGTATGAAAGCCCATGTTATTCCAAGGAGGGCTAGGAAAGACTTAAAAACTCTCCAGAAAGCCTTCAGCACTGTAACTAAATGTTAATGTTTAAAGATATACCAACATTTCAGGAAGCCATTGGTAGTGCCACACTAAAGCTCATTCTAGTTTTGAAGAGAAATATTTGACTTGGAGGGATGGACCCCATGCTGACTCCAAGATAAACTTTCCTAGCTCTCTCAGGCCAATTTTAATGCTAAGAGCAGCTCCATCAGAGTAAAAGTTCATTTTTGAGAGCCAAGCTGTGAATTATGCTACAGGCTGAGCTGAGCAGTTGGTCTTTTGCTGATGATGGCAGAAGCCTGAATATGATACAGAAGTAGAGGGGGGAGCCAGGGACATCCGAGGGGGATTATCACAGAAGGTCAGACTAATTAAATCGAGAGAAGTCACCAGAGAGCCGGAGCTCCCACATACACCGTCTTCAAATGCTCTGACACATGCAGGGTTTGATAAGAAAGAGAGAGTTGAATTGCCACTTTCATCTACCTGGAAGGACAACAGTCAAACAAATAAAACTTTTTAGTGTTGGTTTAAGCCCAGGTGGGGAGGGAAGAATTTAAAGTGCTGCCAATTCCTAATTATGCAGTTGAATCAAAAACAGTAAGTGGAAAGAGACAAAGTACAACTGTCTCTCTGGTTAGCCATTTAATGCATGTTTGTTGAGCACCTACTATGTGCCAGGCAGAGCGCTGGGTGAGAGGGACAAAACAAATATGAACTGTTCCTTGTCCCCTCAAGGAGCTCACACATAGACAAACATTTATGTAACAGTATTACGTAGTGTGATCAATGCTCCAACGGTCATCTAAAGACTGCACGGAGCACTCTAGGGCAGTCCCCAATCCCTGGGCCATGGACTGGTACGGTCCGTGGCCCATTAGGAACCAGGTTTCACAGCTGAAGATGAGTGGTAGGTGAGCCAGTGAAGCTTCATCTCTATTTACATTACCGCCTCAGCGGATCAGATCAGCAGCAGCATTAGATTCTCTTAGGAGCGCAAACACAATTGTGAACAACGCAAGCGAGGGATCTAGTTGGCCCATGCTTTATGAGAATCTAATGCCTAATGATCTAAGGTAGAGCTGAAGCAGTGATGGTAGCTCTGGGGAGTAGCTGCAAATATAGATTATCATTAGCACAATAAATGTAATGTGCTTGAATCATCCTGAAACCATCTCCTGCCCTCCCCATCAGGTCCATGGAAAAATTACCATCCAGGAAACTGGCCCCAAGTGCCAAAAAGATTGGGGACTGCAGCTCTAGGGGGAGTCTAACCGCCCAAGTGGTGTCAGGGTTGGTACCTTAAAGGGGGCAACACATCAGCAAGTCTTTAAAACCAAGAATTCTCCAGGTGGTGAGTGGAAGAAAGGCAAGCAAGGCAGAGGACACAGCGTGTGCAAACGTTGGAAGCTTGAAACTGGACACTTTCAGTGGCTTGGAAGTGCAGAGCAGGTGGAACATAGACTCCATGCCAAGGAACGCTGGAGGCAAGGTTGATGTGGCAGTTGGGCATCAGACACTGAAGGACCTTGATGATGCCATGCAAAGGCATTCAGAATTCACCTTATAGGCAACTGGGAGCCACTGAAGATTTTTAAAGATGACATGATCCAAAATGTATGAGAGATTCCTTGGCCACAGGAGGAAGCTGGGAAAGACATCTGACAGAGGACCTCTTTCCAAAGGTGTTAACAATCAATGCCTCCAGTGATGGGTGCCTCCTCTTTCCAGCTCATCCTCACAGGAAGGATGCTGAGAAGCAATTCCTGAGAACCTACTGGGTGTGGTTAGGACTCTGCTTTCACTGAAGAGGATCTGGGTTCACTCCCTGATAGGGAACTAATATCTTGCAAGCTGTGCAGTACAGCCAAAAAAAAGAAAGGTTAATTATTTTAATTAACCCATAGAAACATGTGGTTGCCAGGGGCTGAGGGGTGGGTAAAATGGGGAGATGTTTGTCACAGAGTATAAACTTGATAACAGATAAAAGTCTGGGGTGCTAATGTACTGCATGCATGTCTATAGTTATAATACTGTATTACATACTTGAAAGATGCTAAGGGAGTAAATCTTAAATGTTCTCAACACAAAAAAGAAATGATAGTTATATGAGATGACAGGGTTGTTAACCAACCCTATTGTGGTAAATGTTTTATAGCACATAAATGTATCAAGCCATCACACTGTACACCTTAAATTCACACAATATTAAATGTCAATTATACCTCAATCAATCTTCAGTGGGGAGTGCAAGAGGTTTCATAAATAGAAACACAATTCATTGACTCTCTCTGTGCAGGTGAATGTGCTAAATTCATAAAACATGACTTCAAAGCTCAAAGATTCCTAAAGCTTTTGGTCTGTGTTGTGCTAGAACCTAAGTTTAAAATTCAGATGGATGTTTCATCTCTTCCCAGTCATAGTGAGAAGGGAGGGGGAATGGCATTCCAGAATACGTGAACATACTGACCCTTCCTAAGTTCATAGCTGTTGGTAAAGTTACAGAACCCTAAGATGTCAGTTGTTAAAGCGCTCTTTTGGATTATCTAGACCAGGGCTCACAGATTGGTTTCACTGCATGTACAGGCATCATCTGAGAAGAGTGACTGCCTGGGGTGCTGGGGAGAAATGAAGCTATAACTGAGCCCAAAGGAGGAAAAAAAAGGCTGTGATCAAATTTCTTAACATCTGCCGTGGACTCTGGAAGAAGAAAGGCAGCATGCCTCGGGGACCCAGGCATACTCCCTTGTTATAATTATGGAAACCAATGCAGCAAAGTTCTGGTCTTCTCCTTTGGACAGCAAGAAGATAAAACTAGCCAATCCTAAAGGAAATCAATCCTGAATACTCACTGGAAGGACTGATGGTGAAGCTCCAATAGTTTGGCCTCCTGATGCGAAGAGCCAACTCATTGGGAAAGACCGTGATGCTGGGAAAGATTGAGGGTAGAAGAAGCGGGTGACAGAAGATGAGATGGTTCAGTGGCATCACTGACTCAATGGACATGAGATTGAGCAGCCTCCGGGAGACGGTGATAAACAGGGAAGCCTGGTGTGCTGCAGTCCATGGGTTTGCAAAGTCGGACACAACTGAGCGACTGAATAACAAGGCAGCAAAGTAACTCGTCTAGTATATCCAGCTCACCAAGGTCCAACCCTGCCCTCCTGCCTTCCGTCTTGTATCCTGTTCTTCCCACCATCTTCAACACATCAACCTCATTCTCCTCCTAGTTCTTGTTTTCTCATCAATTCACAAACTGAACCCTGTGTGACACCTGCTAGCAATTCCCCCTTCCTGGTCCTCCCCTTCCAGGACTTTCTTTCTCCTTCTGTAACGAGCTGGAAATTCAGAGTCCATAGGGTTCTACCTGCTCCATGGGGCCCTATAGGGAGTTCTGATTCTGGAACCTTCTGTCTGCCCTATTTGAGCTGCTCTTGGTTGGCAGGCTTTTGAGGTGACACACCTCTTCTCCTTAACCTGTGCCCTTACCTAGACTGTCACTTACTACACTTCACCAGTGTTTGAGTTGTAGCTGCTCCTGTGTGTCTAACCCACATGGTCCTTCAGAGAAGGGGCTGGGTCTGTGTCTTCTATATGGTGCATAATACAGGGCACAAGATAAATATATGCGAAATGAGAAAATGAGGCGCTCTAAGTCTCATGTCACTTTTTGGTACTTCAGAACTTCAGGGCCAAAGTATGTGTTCTAAAATCTGACCCAGGGACTTCTCTTGGCTCTCACCCCTGCCTGGGGGCCTCTGCATGTACCCTCTGCCTGGAGCCCTGTGAACCCCACCCCTGGTATCCCCTACTTCTCCCTCCATGATATCTCATCCCCCACCCCCGGGGAGAGGCAGGGGACTCCCTCAGTCTCACTGTGTCACTCCCTCCTGTCTTCCCATGGAGCCTTCTTTGCGCTTCTGTTACACAACCTGCCCTGTTATACTGTGATTTCTTATCTCTCTCTCTGCCACTCAGCCAAGAGCTCCCTGGGAGCCACAACCACATCTCATCCACGGAACAGACATGCTCAGTATGTGTTTGGTTTAAGTTGGTCTTCCAGCAATTTAGAAAAGACCCACCTCCTCACAGCTGCACACCTTCCCTCCTACACACGATTCCAGACTTTCACACATCGAGAGCCTCCCCAGAGCTTGCTATGTGTGGCATAGTAGGTACTCAATAAAAACTCTAAGGCTGATACGCATGTACCTCCTCCTTCCAAAATGAGGACATAACAACACTTCTTAGCTGAAATCAAGAGACCCAGCTGGGGCCGAGTAAACCAGGAACGAGCTGCCAAAAACAGCTAAGCACACTCGTCCGTGCAGCTGGCGGGCCAAGAACCGCTCACTCCAGCTCTGCCTCGAAGAGCAGGCGCAGCTTTGCCAGGCCCTCCTCCCCCACCCCGGGAGCTGTTCCTCCTGCCCTCCGTGGAGATCCCAAAGAAGGCAGCCCAAAGCCAAGCTAGAGGAAGATACAGGATGAGCTCAAAGAAGGGTCTCATTCCAGCTGCACGGTGCTGTGTGTTTTTAAAGGAGAGAGAAAAACAGAATTAAAAGAATGCCTTTTCTCTTTCAGAGACAACCACAAGCAAAATCACCCAGGTTTTCCCACCTCCAGCAGATTTTTTTTTTTTTTCCTAACAGGACTTAGAACACAGGGAAGAGGGTGGGTCTTGTCTCATGGGCTTAGAACAACTACATCTGATAAACAGGAGTGTCATCAGGGCTTCCTGAGCAGGCTGCGGAGGAAGGAAGGAAGGAGGGAGGGAGAGAGGGAAGGAAAGAAAGAAGAAAGGGAGGGAGGGAAGGAAGGAAAGAGGGAGGGCAGAAGGAAGGAAGGAATGGGAGGGAGGAAGGAAGAAGGAAAGGGAGGGAGGGAGGGAGGAAGCCAGGGAGGACACATGCAATCAGCAGCTACCACAGGCCAGGCACGGTGCCAAGGGCTTTGCACGTGTCCTCTCCCTGAACCATGAAAACAGCCCTCTGAGCTCGGTATTATTCCTATTTTAAAGCAGAGGGAACCAAGGCTTGGGCAAGCGCTGTGAGGTGCCCAAGGGTAGAGGGCCAGCAAGTGACAGGGCTGAAATATAAGCCACCGTGTCTTGACTGTGATTCTAACACGCTCTCTGCAGCACTGACCCGTCTCTCCCTTCTTTGGGCTTTTCCCAAATCTCCAGCAGGATCAAACTTTGCTTGACATCCAGTCACTCTCCCCACTTTCCGCTTGATGGAGCAGGTCTACACCCGCTGTGGCTTCTCAACATCAGGGAAACTGACTCAACACTCGCCTGCGTGCATGTGTTTTTCACAAGGTCAGAGCTAAAGATCCATGGTGGATGGGGATTAAGGGCAGAACCGTCTCCACACGCCCAAGGCAAGCAGAACACTGAAACCGCTCCTTATTTCAGCATCTATATGAGGTATCACCCTGTGCTGACCCGGCTTCCTTTGGGCCCCTACCCAGTGTTGTCCTCCCCGACATCCTGTCCTCCCCTCTATGACAACACACTTGCAGTTTCTCCTTCTCCCTTTGACAGTCTGGAATTACTATTATCCACATGCTTCCTTGTCCCGGGTCTATCTGCCCACCAGAAGGTGAAATTCGGCCAGGACAGGCAGAGCGGGCTGTCCAGGAGCTCTAAGTCAGACCAGCACCTCACCTCGGCTCAGTCCACAGGCCAAACCTGTCTACCTGCTGTGTCTTCCCACTACTCAATCCACTTGGCCTGAAAGAGATGCATGTAATGTATCACCTAGCATGAAGGTGGTCTCCACCTGGGTATACAGTCTCAACTCTGCCAGCTTCTATCTCTAAGAGATTTCTCCAGAAGCATCTGCTTGGATCTCTTCTAGATCCTGGAAGATGCGCTGCAAAATAAGACAAGGGGACCTCGCCAAGGACGCCTGTGCTCCAGCTGCCCACGCCTTCCTTTGGGTTGACAGAGGACTGCCGCATTTTCCCATGAACTGGTTCTCTGCCAGGCATTAAGTATTTGGTTATAAATTGAGAGCAATTCCTGGAATGCCTGTTAAAAGAAGGGCCTTGAACTTCTGATTCTGACCTTCAAACCCTTCTTTCTTATTGGAGAAACAAGAGAAACTGAGCCATCTCTGCACTTGTTTCTTGTGGACAAGCCATCAGCCCTGGTAACTCAGAGCTCATTCATACAAGTAATGGCTGGTCCAACATTACTTCAAAAACTCTTGCACTGGTGATTTCTGAGGGACCAATCATTCAGTCGCTCACCTATACCAAGGGGCAATGTCACACAGCAATAGGTTCCCACCCATCCCCAGTCCTTCAGGCAACTTGCAATTTGTGAGCTTAGATATCAACCTGGAGCTCCAATATCTGTGTGTGGATGGGGTTGAACAGTTCCACCCAGTGCAGAAATCAGATCAGGCTGACGGCCACTGCTCCTGTCCCGTATCTCCAAGATGCTCTTTTGGATGAATGTCTTAAAATACCACTCAGAAAAATCTCACCCAGTCTGACCTTGTGCAAAGACCAGAATCTGGTCTGGGGAGGAGAAAGCATCTCCATGACAAGGTCTCTGCAGCCCCAGACCATATGCCTACCTTCTGCCACTCATTTCCACACTTGTTTCTCTCCAAGTAGGGAAGCTGGGAGGTACAATCTCTGTACAAGATAATCTCTGGCATCATCACACTTGAGAAGCTGAAGAATCCATGAAGTCACCATCACCCATTCCAAAATCCTAAACCTACGAGAAGCCAACAACGAAACCCTTGAGACATTGCAAAACAGGTCAATGGTGGTGAATGTGCGTGACTCACACAGGTGCCATGGGACCTACCTCAATGATAAGCGTGCTGTGAACTGTGTTCAGCTCAAGGCTTCCTCCCACAGTAGAAGCACCTCCTCTTCCCAGAGGTTCCATAACCCCATCCCATTCATAAACCAGAGCCCTGAGCTTATGAATGAATCACAGACAGAGCTGAGAAGTCTCACAGAGAGGACCCCTGACCCTCTGCCCTCACTCCATCCCCCCTACAATCTAATTCATCAAATCTGGTTACTGGTTTCAAGTCTAACTTTAAGTTAATTTTGGATATACTACTTCTCACTCCAAAGTAGAAAAGAGCTGGAGTGCTTCCTAGTTAGAGAAAATAATCATGGAAGTTAATCAAAGGTACCCTTCTTTCCTATATTAAAATACGCAAAATTATATTATACCAAGATTGGTCTTTATTCTTTTCATCCCCTCATAGGTTTGAGGTGTCACTTGAATGGTGCTGTGTTCCTAAATAGCATTTCTCTCCCCAGCACACGAGCTATTTTATTTGTCTGGCTTACACAGCTGCCAGCCTCAGCAGTGTCATACACCTGGCATTTCCACTCCCCCGTGTTTTCGCCTTTCTAGCCAAGAACTCTGGCCTTCTGTACCTGCTCCCCACTAAAGAACACTTTCTTGAATATAACTTGACAACCCAATTCGATTCAATCCCCAAGCATTACATTTCCATTCAGTGCATTTGTACCTCTCAGTTCGCAATTAAGAAGGAAATATGGTCCATGTACCCCCTACATCTTACAGCAGGAAGAAAAATGTATGTAGCTGGATTAAATGAAAACTCCCAGCAAGCGAAGATTCAAAAGTCAGATCAGAAGGAAAGGGTTGCCCTTCTCTGAGTGTTTTCTGCCCCAGCCAAGTATTCCTTCTCCCTTGCCCCTCACATTGGGGGATTTCATACTTTCTTATGAAGGGGAAATTCAAGGGCCACAAGTAAGTAGCTGAGTCGAAACCCTGAGCCCTGACTCAAAGACACTACCTGTCCAAACATGTTACTGCCATTTATGCATTTAACCCAGAGGCTGATCTCCATCAATAGTTCTTTTGTTTGGAGTTTTGCAAACTCTGCTGTCAAAGGCAGTTACCGTTGGCAGATGTGAATGATAGCAGAGTTGGCTAGTGTTTCTCTGACCTAACCAATCTGTGGATTCCTCCTGCTTATGAAAAGTGCCTGAATGACACCTCCACTGGCCAGAAATTTGCAGGGCCTCTTCTTCCAACCCTCTCCTTCCCCCCACCCCTCGTATGGGTCGCGTTTCAAGTGTTTTTGGTTACTGTGGCACGTTGCCTGCAAATGTTAAATATTCAGCAATCTTTGGGCTCCGTAGTGCTTTTGTGCAAATAGGTCTGCGGCATTGGAAAAAGAACAAGCTGATCTCAACGAAAGAGAGCAACATAACAAGCCAGCAGAGTCAACAGTTCAGATGAAGTTACAAAGGAAGAAGGCTGCCTAGTCAACAAGGCTTACTATCTTCTGGGGAGGCAGGATGCCTGCCGGGAGGGGTCGGGGGGGGTGGTAATGACTCCTTGCCAGGAAATGAATCCTGCAGGGCCTTGGACAAATGTGAGAATCCCTAGATCTTGATGTCCTCAAGAACAAAGAAATTGTACCAGTCTGATAGGGTTGTTTGTGAAGATTTAATGAGAGGAGGCATGTGCTTGGCTCCGTAAGTGTAAGCTCAGATTAGTAACTAAAACACACAGCTGAGGGGAGACCTGAAGATTATTCAGAGTAAGTCTCCATCTGCAGGTACTTCAAATCTGGATGTTCAAAAAGGGATGCATGTGCATATGTTTTCTACACACACACACATACACACAGTTAGCCTGTATTCTTTTCGTGTTCCTTGGAATACAAAAAGATTACCGTAATAACCAAACCAGTCCATCCTAAAGGAAATCAACCCTGAACATTCATTGGAAGAACGGAAGCTGACACTAAAGCTCCAATACTTTGGCCATCTGATGTGAAGAGCCAACTCACTGGAAAAGACCCTGATGCTGGGAAAGATAGAGGGCAGGAGGAGAAGGGGGAAGACAGAGGATGAGATGGTTGGATGGCGTCACTGACTCAATGGACATGAGTTTGAGCAAACTCCGGGAGATGGTGAAGGACAGGGAGGCCTGGCGTGCAGTCCATGGGGTCGGAAAAAACTGAGTGACTGAACAAAAACCACCACGATAATGGCAATACGGCTACCACAAATTGAGCCCTTACTACAGGTCAGGCACTGTTCTAAGCATTTTATCTACACTCTTTTCAGGTTCACAACAGCCTTTGAGGGGATGTCAGGGTCCCAGTTCAGATTTGAGAAGAGAAGTAACTGACCTCTGAGTACACAGCAGTTATTGGCAGACCCCAGAGTTCACTACCTGGGCTGCCTCATGCCCATGTCCAAGTTCTTACCGCTACGCTGTACGGCCTTTTTTCTTAGAGAGAAAACCTGCTAAGTATAAGCAGGAGTGGAAGACCTGGGTTCAATCCCTAGGTTGGGAAGATCCCTTGGAGAAGGGAAAGGCTACCCACTCCAGTATCCTGGCCTGGAGAATTCCATGGACTGTATAGTCCATGGGGTTGCAAAGAGTCAGACACAACTGAGCAACTTTCGTTACTCATTCACTCACTCATAAGTAGGAGAGATCTGTCCAGTGGGGCCTCCTGTTTCCCAGACGCCAGGTCTTATGGATAGACTGTTAAAGCAAGCTTCGGTTCAGAGAGAGGGGGATTTCTCCTTGCTCGAGCCGCCAGTCTGTGCTTTCAACCAATGTGTTCCAACAGAACTACCCAAATCCCTGTCCTGCTCCGTGATTCCCCTCCCCTGCGTGGCAGCCCCAACAAACAGCTCAGGGCTGCCCAGTCCAGGGGCATGACCTCTCTCCAGTTTGCAGAGACAGCAAACATACCCGGGGAACACGGGACACTCTCAAAGCACAGCCACACGCCAGGCCTAATTAGCTTATTTTTACCTATGCTGCTCCTCCCAGCAGGGTCCAATCCCTGCAGCCAAAAGGCTAAGAACCCGGCTGCCAGCATCTCTGCAGCGGCTTCTCAGAGCCTGTTCATAATTAATTTTATAAAGGGCCTTGGCTCCCCATCCCCATTCCATGTGCCTGATTCAGGTGAGATCATGACAGTAATCATTGCCAAAGCTCCATCCACTGGAATAAGTTCTCACTGGTGTGCGCAGTGCACGCAAGTGTGCATGTGTGTTTATGTGTTTCTGTGTATGAGAGAGACATATTCCTCGGTACACCAAGAAGCAACTGATAACGAATGAAGCTCTCATGCTCAGATTGTGGGTTGGCCTGAAATTCAGGAATATATCCAACTAACTGGGTGCTCTTGTGTGTGTCAGACACTGCCCTCTGCACTGGAAATGTAGATGTAGAAATGACTCAGACACGGGATCTTGGTCCTTGAGGAAATTACTATCAAAAAGAGCATTTACACATATCAATGACAAGACAGGTAGTCAATTCTGTGAGAGGTGTCAGGACAAGCTGCTACATAACCACAGAGAGGGAATGTCTCAGTCAGTCTTAGGAGGTCCAGGAAGACTTCCTGAAAGTCATCAAAGCCTCAGAACTTAGCACAGACCCTGGCACAATGCAGGCATTCAACAAATATTTTTGGACCAAATAAGGTGTCTTCTACATTACCTGAAAGTGTCTCTACACTGACTCCCTGAAAACCTATTAAGAATTGCCTAGGTCCTTGGCTAAGAGGAGACTCTGGCTTGGGCCCGCCGGCGTAATAAACTGCACTCCACTATCTGCATTGTCCTTCTGAGTGAGTCTGTTTCCCGGAAAGCGTGGCTATAACATTTGGTGCATTGGCCGGGAAACTCCTCACTTTGAGGAGACAGGTCTCATTTGAGGCTACCCCGAGGCTTTGTAGCTTGAATCTCCTAGAGGGGGGAAGGCACCTCGCCCCTCTGGAAGGATTCTGCTTCTCAACGCCCGGACCTTTCACGTCAGCAGGTAGTGGACGGCAGCAGGGGAACTGAGCGCTCAGGTGAGGAGGAACCCACCCGGCAGGGTGGAAGAGGGGGCCTGATCACCCCCCTGGGAGGGACTAGAAGGAGCGGGGACCCACAGGAGCCTGGAATAGGCAGGCGGCGATTGCTTGGTACACAGGTCGACGAGCGTGCTAGGGTTTAGGAAGGAAATTTGTGAAGGTCATTTAGGAGGTGTTTCCACGCCGTCTCGGGGAAAATTATTACCAAGCGATCGCCAGGGGATTTTTAGGATAGGAAACTGGTCCTTGTATGCTCGTATTCTGCCCTCCCCCAGGAGGTGTCCTGTCTGCTGTGAAATTCTTGACCCCCTCGGAATTGTTAGGCTAGAAGGAGGGGGATACAGAAGTGAGTATGAATTGGCTTTTCCGGAGATGGCCTGGGACATGGGATATTTAACCCATCTGTGTTTTCATCCGCACCTGATCAAGCCCACCAAGGCAGAATGGACTTTAAGGGAGAAACAGTCTTGGACCGTGTGATGTTCTGGTTCAGCTATGCTGACTGGCAGGTGAAGACACGCCGATCCCCCTTCTCCCTCTGGGGTCTGGCAGGTAAGGCTCTTCTCGCCCCAATTAGGAAGGAGGCAGAATGGCAATTTAAGTGTCACTGAGTGGAAATATCAGAAGTACATAGGGTACTGAGAACTTCGTAGACAGAACGAAAAGGAAAAGTAGAAGAAGGTCCGAGAAGGTAAGCAAGATGGGGGAAAGTGAATCTAAGGCAACTGTATTGGAGTGCATGATTAAAAATTTAAAGAAGGGATTAGGAGGAGACTGTGGGGTGAAGATGAAGCCTAACTGCCTCCACATACTCTGTGAGGTCGAATGGACCCCTATGGGAGCAGGATGGCCACCAGAGAACACCGTGAACTTAAAAATAGTGGAAGCAATCTATACAGTAGTCACAGGAGAGCCAGGACACCTGGATCAATATCCATCTATTGACTCATGGCTAGGGTTAGCTTGAGACCCTCCTACTTGGACAAGGTTCTGTATCCAGAAGGGAAAGGGAAAAATATTAAGGGCACAAAAATTGACTGATGATAAAAAAGGAAATTCTACAGGATTTGGACGGGGATGACCTGACCCCTCCCCCATGCTGGATAATGACGCGCCTGCCTCCCACTGCTTCACCAGGACCGGAGGCCGCCTTAATGCCCAATCCAGGGCCAGGTGAAGTTTCTGCAACAGCCACTGCTCTTCCGCCAGCTTTCCAGGAGTTCGTAGAGCCGCCGTTTGGGCAGGCTCCGATCCCGGTGACAGAAGCCTCTGGCCAACACTTCCAGAATCCGGCTCCAACACTTCCAGAATCCGGCTCCAACCGAACCGCCCAAGCTATACCCGCCTCTCCCGGTGAGTACTGACAAGAGGGGGAGGGAGATGTTGGAATTAAGCAGAGACTGCGCTCTGCCAGAGAGCCGGAGGGAATAAAAGAGAACAGACAAGAGACTTAACAGTGCTAGCTGCTGCTCTGGAAAAGTCTATCTCGGGCCCTCCGGAAAACCTCATCTGCCCCAGGGACAGGACAGTCCTTCAGCCGGTCCCAAGGGAGGCCCTGGGCCCGTTACAGCCAAACCAGTGTGCCCGGCGCCGAGCTTTTGGCCACTGGAAGAATGAATGCCCTAAGGCAAGGAAGAGAAAGCTCCTGCAGTTGTGGGGCTTGCTGACCTGGAAATTAACTAGGGCTGCCAGGGCTCAGAGATATCAGGTCCCTGAGAGCCCATGGTAACCGTAAAAGTGGGGGACCAAAACATTGACTTCATGGTGGATACAGGAGCAGAACTGTCGGTAGTAACAAAACCTGTGGCACCTCTGTCCAAAAAGACTACCGCTGTAACTGGGGTATCCAGAGAAGAGATGACTAAATCGTTTTGCCAGCCCAGAAAATGTCAGATTGGGGCGGGGGGGGGGGGCACCAAGGGATTCATGAATTCCTCTACATTCCTGAGTGCCCAGTACCCCTGTTGGGAAGAGACTTGCTCTCCAAACTAGGAGCACAAGTGACTTTCTCCCCTGAGGAGAGGCCCACCTTCTGGACAGACTCTATGACTTATTTGCCCTCTCTCTCAATACCAACCCAAGATGAGTGGAGGTTGCATGAGCCTCCGAAGGCAGAACCGGGTGGGCCAGAAGAGCATGAGAGAGCTAACTCAATTATTCCCTGAGGTCTGGGCGGAAGACAACACCCCCTCCCCCCAGGCTGGCTGAACATCATGCCGCAGTGATAATGGAACTCAAACCAGGCACCATCCTGGTTAGAGGGTGCCAGTACCCGCTATGGATGGAGGCCTGAACCGGCATATTGCCCCACATCAATAGATTGAAACAAGCAGGCATTCTGGTAGAGTGCCAGTCGACTTGGAATACGCCAATCCTGCCAGTCAAAAGGGAAGGAGGACAGGACTATAGGCCTGTACAAGATCTCAGGCTAGTCAACCAGGCTACTGTGACTTTACATCCCACTGTTCCAAACCCCTATACCTTGCTTAGCCTCCTCCCACCGAGGACTAAAGTTTACACTTGCCTAGATCTCAAGGATGCCTTCTTCTGCATACGCCTCGCCCCAGCGTCACAGCCCATCTTTGCCTTTGAATGGGAAGATCCAGTGGGGAGCACCAAACAACAGCTCATCTGGACTCCCCCACAAGGGTTTAAAAACTTCCCAGCCATCTTTGGGGAAGCCTTGGCTTCTGATCTGGACTCATTCCATCCGGAAGAGTATGGATGTCAGCTCCTACAATAGGGGGATGACCTGCTGCTGGCTGCCTGAGACCAAGGAAAAATGCTGGAAAGGGACAAATGCACTGCTCCAGCTGTTGATGGAAGCAGGTTACCGGGTGTCAAAGAAGAAGGCACAGATCTACAAAGAGGAGGCCCAGAGCTCTGAGATGGTGGAATGAACAAACCGGACACTTAAAGAGACTCTCCAAGTGGATCACAGAGACTGACTGCTCCTGAGTGGACTTGCTCCCAATGGCTCTGCTCAGACTCAGGATGACCCCACAGTCCCAAGGCTATTCTCCACACGAAACTGTGTATGGGAGGCCTCCTCCCATAAGAAAACAGATGTCAACAAATTTGCCTCAGGTAAGGGGGGATAGGATTTCACAGCAGATGGAACTGGGTAAAGTAATAAATCGGGGAACTAAGTTTGTACAAGAAAGGGTGCCGTTCCCCCTTGGGGAACAGATTCATGAGTTTACACTTGGTGACCAAGTATGGGTCAAAGATTGGAAACATGATTTGCTAGCCCTTTGGTGAAAGGGCCCTTATGTTATTCTAACTACCCCTACTGCAGTTAAAGTTGCAGGTATTGTCCCTTGATCCATCACACCAGAGCAAAGAAGACATACCACGCTGACCCGGAGGATGCCGAGTGGACCACCCAGAAGGACCCCACCGACCCACGGGAAACCAAGATCATTCTGAGGAGGAAGAAGAAAACTAGGTCCCAGACGAGCCCTCTACAGGATGGAGCTGGGTAAACGACTCCTGCTGCTCGGCCTCACCAATGCAATTCTGAACTTGGGTATGTGGGGCTATGCCCCTGTCAGTAATAGACAGACTCCCCTGGTGGGTATTGTCACTCCATTATGGGGACTTTAACAACAGAAAGGAACTTTCCTCTCTCTCACCAACCATAACCTTTCTTTGCCCTCTGGTGTTAGAAGAAGCCATCAATGGGCCAGGGACATAGGGTTACATTTAACATGAACACCAGCCTTACGGAGATAACTAAGGCTTATACCTCATATATGAGAATTAAAGAGGAAAAGGGCTCCCTTACAAAAGGGGGACAGGCCTCCCGGTGCCTTGAGCAATACTACCAGGTCTGGGATGAATATTTCTGGATGACTCCTGAGAAAGGACAGTTGATTGCCCCTGCTACTATTTGCTGGGAACAAAAGGAACAGAAAGTTGGATTTGGAGACCATCCCCTAGACCCAAAAGAATTGTTATTTGTTCCCTGAACAAAGTAAACAAATCTTGGAAGTTACCTATCACCCCAATCAGTCTGCTCGGTGGCCCGGTTCCGACTGGAAATATAATCCTGGAATCCGCTGGGTAGCCCCCAATGGGACCCAGTGGCTCTGTGGGCTTAACTTATGGCCATGGTTACCAGTTGGCTGGGTGCGGCGTTGCACATTAGGATTTGCTTTCACCCATGGCAGAATTAAGCCTAGCCTACACCAGCCTCCAGTAAACCTGCCTTATCTGCATGCAAGATGGACACGATCTGTGTTCCAATGGTATGACTATCTTGCTGCCTTGTTTATACCCTCTGTAGGGACAACGGATATCATGGTTAAGGTAGAAGCCTTAACTAATTTCATTAAACAGGCCCTCTTAGACAGTACTAAAGCCATTCAAGCTTTGAACGAAGAACAGATTCAGATGAGGAAGGCAGTAATTCAAAATAGGATGGCATTAGACATACTCACAGCAGCCCAAGGAGGGACTTTGGCGAATGGTGTGTACATCCCTGACCTGTCTGAAGATGTATCTGCTGCCTTGGAGGATATGCAAAATCAAGTGAAAGCCACGTTTAATGAACTGTTGTTATAGTAATCTTGATCACACTGCTTTGTGGGCCCTGCTTCCTACAATGTCTTGTGAATTTTGTAACCCAGAGGTTGATAGCATTCTCTCATGTGGGTGGCAGGAGGGCTAAGGTACAATATATCTCAATAAATGATGCTCGTTATGGAAACTAAGAGCATCAAGAGGGGGGAATGAAGAAGGAATTCATAGCGCCTGGACTCCATCTCAGGCCTATCTGTGCTGATCGTGCGCGGCCACCTCTCCAGTGGACTCTGAACTCTGTGCTTAGCGCCTGTGGGAATGACAATGGAAGGATAAGACCCCGCTCTGGGCAGGGGAATCTTGAAGAGAAAACAGACACTAATCACCCCTGCCTCCGGACACTATCTATCAGAATGTAAGCACAGGCTTATCAGTTATTAACTATTTGGAATGTAACTGCGGGCTTATTGATTATTGACTGTTTGAACACATAACACGTGAATGATGGGGTTATTGTAGTTGTATTTACCCTTCCTTTGTTTATGTAAGTCTCAAGGGAATTGGGGTAGTGGGTTTGGACACATGGGGTATAAAAGATTTTCACAAATGCTGGTCGGGGTCCTTGGCTAAGAGGAGACTCTGCCTTGGGCCCGCCGGCGTAATAAACTGCACTCCACTAAAAAAAAAAAAAAAAAAGAATTGCCTAGGCATATTTGTATCAGCTAGGAATGATTTCACCTACATTAAATAGCTTAAATAACTAGGGGGGCTATTTTTTTTTTTTTCATATAATAAGAAATCCAAAGTTGTGGCACACATATATAATAGAATATTACTCAGCCATTAAAAAAAAAAGAACAAATTTGAGTCAGTTGAAGTAAGGTGGATGAACCCAGAGTCTGTTATACAGGGTGAAGTGAGTCAGAAAGAGAAAAACAAATATTGTATATTAATGCATATATATGGAATCTAGAAAAATGGTACTGATGATCCTATTTGCAGGAATAGAGATGCAGAAGTAGAAAATGGACTTGTGGGTACAGTGGGAGAAGGGGACGGTGGGATGCATTCAAAGAGGAGCACTGACATCTATGTATGAAACAGACAGTTAGTGGGAAGCTTCCGCATAGCACAGGGAGCTCGGCTCGGTGCTCTGATGATCTGCAGGAGTGGACGGGGGTGGGCAGGAGGAAGGCTAAGGAGGCGGGGATGTATGTACACGTAGGGCCGATTCACCTCGTCACACAGCACAAACCAACGCAATGTTGTAAAGCAATTATCCTCCAATCAAAAATTTAAAAAAAAAAGACATCCCAAGATAGGTGGCAGTTGGTATTGGTCCAGCATCTCAATGACTTCAGAAATGACATCTCAGTGATTCTCTTCATCTTTCCTGCATGGTCACAAGATGGTTTCCATAGCTCTAGACATCACATCTACCACCAAAGCACAAAAAGACTGTGAAGCATGGCATCATTTTGGCTTCTCTTTTTAAACAAGATCTTTCCCCCCTCAAATCCCTCAGCAGGTTTCTGCTCACTCTTTGGCCAGACCTTGCTACATGGCTACCCCTAGCTTCAGAGAACCCAAGAAAGTCACAACTTTTAGGCTTCATGGTGAAGATAAGTAGTGTCTTTTTGCATCTGGCATATTTCACTGAGCATAACGTCCGTGTTGTAGCATGTGTCAGAATCTCCTTGCTTTTTAAGACTGAATAATATTCTGCTCTATGTATGTAACATATTTTATTTATCTATTCATCTGCTGACAGACATTAAAGTCCTACCTATTGTTATGTCCCCAAAATAATGCTTTCTCCCATAACCACAACACTCTAGCCCTCAGTAAACTTTCTCAGTATATTCACCATCTCTGTGAGAAATAAGTATCTGTTTTAAGCTACTGACATTCTGCATTTTCTGTAAGTCAAAGTTAAACCTAATCTTTAATAACGTACCTCATTTTTCAGATGAGTACATTCATGGTACCCACCTCTGAGGGCTGATAATCAGATGGTATGTAACTGTGTAATCATACCACTTGTTAACATACTTCCATACCAATCAATAAATAGAAGTTACCTCAATCCCCCCAAGTGGCCCTGCCTCCCCCTTAATCCCTCAGAACTCCCCCATCACCTTGTAATGAAATGGTTATTGCTGGACTAGTTGTTAAATACTTTTAATATCCACCCTACTCTTTTTCTTTTTTTTTTTGGTGGTGCCACATGGCAAGTGGGATGAGGGATCTTAGTTCCCTGACCAGAGATCAAACCCAGACCCCCTGCAGAAGCACCGAGTCCTAACTACTAGTCAACCAAGGAATTCCCCTATCCACCCTACTTCTATCCCAAAACTTGTGATAATTAACTGAGACATTACAAAATACTTCACCTAGTGCCTATGTGTGTGTGTCTGTCAGTCGCTCAGTTGTGTCCGACTCTTTGTGACCCTATAGACTGTAGCCCATCAGGCTCCTCTGTCCATGGGATTCTCCAGGCAAGAATACTGGAGTGGCGAGCCATACCCTTTTCCAGGGGCTCTTCCTGACCCAGGGGTTGAACTCGGGTCTCCTGCACTGCAGGCAGATTCTTTACTGTCCGAGTCACTAGGAAAGCCCAACCTGATGCCGAGGACCTGGCAAATAGTAAATATTTTCACTCTTCTTAAATTAAAATTATTATGACACTTATGCTCCATATATCACTTTTTGAAAGAAGTTTTGGGGAAAACATTCTCTCCAAAAAACTGTTTACATCAGCTCAACTTCAGGGAAGTTGTTCCCCATGTGAGACATCAGCCTCCCCTGCACTGAGAGAAAGGATTTGTTGGAAGCCAGCTGATGGGGATTCTGCCAGGTGGTGGGAGGCCCTGGGGGACGGGGGGTGGGGGGGATGATGGGGGAAGAGGGGGGCACGGGCAGCTCTACATCTTCACTCAAAGGGCTGTGCTCCTCCCATGAATCTAACTGATTTCTCCTTAGCTTTCTGTTCTAGGTTGGCCACTGTCTACACCCAGGGGAAAAAAATATGAAAAATTAAGACGATTTAGAACTCACTGATTTTGCTTCAGCTTTGTAAGCAGCTACAGTTTAGTGGTTTGGTTGGTTGGTTGTTTTTTTTCAGTGAGAAATTTTTCTCACCTCTTGCACGACATCCATGCACACATGTGCTCTTTATAATAAGTACAGCATTTAATTTCATCCATCGGCAACGCGAATCCTCCACACTTGTTTGCCTAAGAAATGCCCAAACCATCGGCCTGTTCAGTGTTTCTCTCTAGCCAGTGGCCTTGACGTCTACCCCACCCCTGCCTCTCAGAACAAGGACTCAGCTTGTGTGTCCCCAAAAAAGACCTTGAATTCAAACTTGAATCCGCCTCGGCTCATCTTGGCTGAAACCGTGGTTTCCACACCTTTCTCTCTCTCTTGCCCTCTCTCCCTCTGTGCTGCTGATTACAATCTTAAAATTCCCCCAAGAGGTAAGTCAAATCAGTAGGAGAAGACACGTTACCAAAATGATTCGGGGTGGGGAGTCTGTCAAGCAGTCTGACCAACCAAAAATGCTGTGTGCCAGTGAACACATCAGGGTGGCCTTGGTGTAATAAGAACAGAGGACCTTGGGCCTGGGGGTATCGGTTCTTCCCCCCATCAGTAGGGCATAAAGCACAGTGGCCGAAAAAAGAACGGGGAGCCCAAAATGATCTGATAAGGAGCCGGGCCCACCGCAGAATCTTAAACAGAGAGGGAACATGACCAGAATAGTGATGGGGACTCCGCTGCAAGGGCTGGCAGAGTGGAGAAGGAGAGAAGCAGAAGGAAGGACAGCCAGGGCAGACACTGCCGCTGACAGCAGAGAAGTGGACGGAGCCTGACGGATGTCGGGCAACAGGAGGGAGAGGTGCCAGGTGTGGCTGGGAATCTGCAGAGGAGAAGCTGCAGGGAGGACGAGGACTTGATGATTGCCTGAATCTGGGGGATGAAGTCCCAGGAATCGGACTTAGAACTGCCAGATGTGACCCCAGAAGGAGAAAAAAACAGTGGTGGGGCCCAAATCCAGGCTCTCAGGAAACAACTGAACAGAAGGGCTAAAGCCTGACATTCAAGGAAAGAAGCAGAGAAGCTCTCTGAACATGGGTCTATGCAAAAACAGTATTATCCTGAAGTCTGGAGCAGCAAATCTAGGCCAACCCCAGTATATAAACACAGCCCACAAGGTGATAGAACAAAAAAATGGGTAAATGTAACCAAGGCTTGCCTTACAGTGATTGGGGTCCTGAAGCCAGCTCTTAACAGGAATGTTGCCCAGGCTTTATTAAAAAATAAATCATATAAACTTATAAGTAGATAAACTATATTAAAAACAAAGGTGAAGAATATTTAAAACTTATCATGTGTTAATTATTTTACTACATTTTACTGTTACTACGGGCTTCCCACATGGTGCAGTGCAAAGAGTCTGCCTGCCAGTGCAGGAGATACAAGAGATGTAGGTTCAATTCCTGGGTCAGGAAGATCCCGTGGAGGAGGAAATGGCCACCCACTTCAGTATTCTTGCCTGGAAAATCCCATGGACAGAGGAACCTGGCTGGATACAGTCCGTGGGGTAGCAAAGAGCTGAACAAGACTGGGCATCACCACTGTTACTACAGTCTATGCCCTTGAGGTCACTGATGTGAGTCAGATCAATAGTGTAGAGATGCTACGGAATGGTGGGCTACTGCACATCTCTGCCATCTCTGGCTTCGGTGACATCACATGAGCACTCTGCAGTCATACGTGGTGGGATTATTTGAGCCATGGAAATTGGCAAGTGCTCTGTATAGATCAGCTCTTCCAGGTCAGGACTCTGGAAAGCAGCCGCCTGCTAGGCTGAGAGCTGGCCTCTCTCCTTTAAGTAGAGCCACTTGACTTTGAAGTGCCTCCCTCACCAAGGCGATACTCAGGCTGTAAAAGTCTCTTCCATCCATCTTCCTTACCACATCTGGCTTTTGTGATGATAGGCCTGGGATGGCACCTAGACCTCCGAGGGCCTGCATTAAAGCTCTTGGTGTCCTCAGGATTTCCATACTCTATCCAAGTCTCTCTGGTTGTTTGAGGAGTCTTTTTGAGATTTCCCTGCTGGTCCAGTGGTTAAGACTCTGCACATCCACTGCAGGGTACATGGCTTTGATCCCTGGTCCAGGAATGAAGATCCCACATCCCGTGCCACACCTTGCAGACCAAAAAAAAAAAAAAAAAACCAGAAGAGCCTTCTTTAGGGAGGCAGTACATTTTCTGCTTTTGCCCAGGCACCTACAAAGATGTTAGCTTCGGGGTTAAATGAAGTTTCCAGAGATATGTTGCCAGGGTCTGCCAGTCTCCTGCAGGACAATCCCCAACCCCATGCCTCATCAGTTCACATCAAACAGGTTTCTGTCAAGACACTTGGCTGACTATAACAGAAGGACAGAGGAAGACACCGAAACGGAGCTGACTAGGCCTTTTCAACACACTCCAGTGTTCTTGCCTGAGGAATCCCATGGACAGAGGAGCCTGGTGGGCTACAGTCTACGGGGTCACAAAGAGTCAGGCACGACTGAGCAACTAACACACACACACACACGGTAAGTGGAGTGTTCTAGCCACACAAGAGGGTGCTGGAATCCAAGCCCCTCTCTCCAGCGCCCACTATCAATACCATCCCCTCCACTCAGACCCCTTTATCTTCCCTGCTGCCCCGTTTCTATAACTAAGAGGCAGCTCAGCTCCCTGCTTCTATTTAGCACCCCTCTGCCCATTTCATCTGCTCTCCAGACGACAGACACCAATCCGCCCTGGACGTGTATCTGACAGAAGGACACTGCCTTCGGCTCATATTCCAAGGATAGGGTGCCAGGCCCTCCAAATCTGGCCCTCACACCCTCTCCAGTCTCTGCTCTCAGCAGCCTCTCCTGCTCCCCTCTCTCCTTCCCCTGCTCTCTCCACGAGGCCTCTACCCACTCCTGGCCTTTGGCCCATCCTCAGGACTCAGCTCAAGGCGGGGTCGCGGGCCTCTCTCAGGGCCCCCCGCCTCCTAGGCTTCCTGCCATCATGGTACCAATCACACAGTACTGCCACAACGCCCTTTCCTGCTGAAGCCATCAAACCCCACACGCATGCCCCAGAGCCAGGCTAGCATCTTACTTATGGTGAGACCTTATTCCAGGCATTTTGCTTGGCTTGGCACACACGGAAATGTTTGAAGGAACAGATGGATGCTATCAGAGCCTTGGTGTGCTGGCACTTACAAGTATGTAGTCTCAAGGGCGAAAAGGTCGGTGGTTTAAGAGCACAGGCTCTGGAGGGACTTGGATGCATATTTCTAACACGTGTGACCTTGGAACTACCCCTGGTGTGAGTGCTTGTAAGAATTCTCTATGTATTAACTCATTTAATCCTCACAATCCCTCTATGAGGAACACACTGTTGTGGTTATTTATTTTTTTTTAACAGACGAGAATGCTGAGGCACGAGAGCCATTAAATAGCTTGCTAAGTAGGAAAAACAGGATTTCAAACCTCACACTCAACCCCTAGGCTTCACTACACATCAGTAGCTTAGCACAAGGACAGACATGCAGTAAGTATGTCTTGTTGATCAGTAGCTAAGTCTGGTCCAACTCTTTGTGACCCCACGGACTGCAGCATGCCAGGCTTCCCTGTCCTTTGCTATCTCCTGGAGTTTGCTCAAACTCATGTCCATTGAATCCATGATGCCAGCCAACCATCTCATCCTCTGTATCCCCCTTCTCCTTTTGCCTTCAATTTTTTCCAGCATCAGGATCTTTTCCAACAAGTCAGCACTTTGCATCAGGCAGCTAAAGAATCGGGTTTCCCTGGTGGCTCAGATGGTAAACAATCTGCCTGCAATGCAGGAGACCCAGGTTCTATCCCTGGGTCAGGAAGATGGCCTAAAGAAGGGAATAGTAACCCACTCCAGTATTCTTACCTGGAGAATCCCATGAACAGAGGAGCCTGGTGGGCTACAGTCCACGGGGTCCCAAAGAGTCAGACATGACTGAGCAACTAACACACACATAGACACACACAGGTCTATTGCTAAGTAGAAATAAAACAGAATTCTGTGTTGGGAATTGCTATAGACTGAATACTTGTGTCCCTCCACTCCCAAGAAAAATTTGTATGCTACATTCTAGTCTCCAGTGTGACAGTATCAGGAGGTGGTGATTTTGGAAGGTGATTAGATCAGGAGCGAAAAATATTCATGAATGGGATTAGTGTCCTTATGAAGGGGACCCAGAGAGCTCCTTTATGCGCTCCACCATGCAAGAATGTAGCAAGAAGACAGCCATCCAACCAGGAAGTGGGTTTGCATAAGACACTGAATCTATCAGTGCCTTGATTTTGGACTTGCCAGCCTCCAAAATCCTGAGAAACATATTTCTGTTGTTGACAAGTCACCCAGTCTATGGTATTTTGTTTTAGCAGCCCCAATAAACTAAGAATGGATTTTTTGTTACAAATTATTTTGAATTTACATAATTTCCAAAAGCAGATCTGCGGTATAACTATTTTAGCCTTGTTATCATGGGGGGAAAAAGCTCCAAAACAGTAACAGTCATAACATAAACACACACACACACACACACACCCCTCAAACCATTATTTATAACTGGAAAAAATTTCCTGATGAAGTCCAATTCATACTAATTCCATACAGGGTTTTGTTTGTTTATTTGCAGTACAGACCATTAGTTGCTTGTTTTATATTCTGAATTACTAGGGTTTGAATTACTAGAAAAGCTATTACTGGCAAATAGGGTTGGCAGACTGACTTCACCAGACAGACCTGAATATTTGCATTTTCTGGCTTTTGTATGCTTAAGTTCACAAACTAAAGTCCTCATCAACAAGCTTTTTACATTTGAATAGATTACAAAGTGTTTATAGGTCCGAGTCCTTCCAAGACAGTAGTTAATTGGCCTCACAAAACAACAGCAGGAGAGTCTCATTATCCTGATTTAACAAAGGAAGACACTTCATCCGAGAAGTTAAGGGACTGGATCCAGGCCCGAGCACTGAGTCTAATCATCGCTGTCATCAGCATCATTACCGTCGTCACTAATTTTTAACATGCTAGGAGGGCACTCCAACAATCTGTCCTTGTCCTCCAGGAGCTCACAGATTAATAGACCTTTGATGGAACCATTTCTCAAAGAGCCAAGTAGGTAATAAAACATAAATATGTATTGAGAGTCATACTCTGATTCTCAGACCTCTAATTCTTCATTAGAAGTCAAACAGACCAAATCCAAAAGCCATGGGGAGGTCAGCCCTCTGCTGGGTCTCGGTTTCCCTATCTGCAGTAAAGAATACTTATTCCCTGATCATGCCTTCTTTCCTAAGGATCAGCAGGCACACTTAAACAGTCAGATCCCCAGGTCCATACATCATAGGTCTGAAATGGGCCCAGGATCAGAGCCTAGGGAAAATATTGTTTTAACTAAGGACGCCACAGAGGACAGGATGAAAGCTTTGGGGCTAAATGTGTCCAAGGCATTGTCATTGTTCAGTGTCACCCTCACAGCTGCTGACCCAGAAATATGGTTTATTTTTAGAAGTCTGGACAAGCCCAGAGCCTGACTTACCTCATAGTACATAGAATTGAATTCAACTGAGAACGCTGAATGGCAGTGATCACCGAAGTAGGGCCATGATGAGATGCTTTTTCTATAGGGCAGTTTATACAGGAGTAGTCAGGAGAGCATAAAAATGAGGAGTGGGCCAAACCAAAGAGCTTGGGCTCCATGACCTCAGACAAGCTACCCACCTCCTTAGAGCCTCAATTTCCTCAGCAGTAAAGAGCCTTTAATATACAACACAGATAAACCTTGAAAACATTATAGGAAAGCAGCCATTCACAAAAGACTACATATTACATGATTCCTTTTGTATGGATGTTCAGGGTAGGCAAATCCACAGAGGCAAAAAGAAGATTAGTGGTACCTGGGGCTGGGGAGAATGGGAGTGATTGCTTTAATGGGTACAGGGTTTCCTTTAGGGGTAATGAAGATGTCCCAGAACTGGATAGTGGTGATTGGTTGCAAAGCACTGTGAATGTACTAAATTCCAGTGAATTGTAGCACTTTTGTTTGTTTGTTTGTTTTTTGGCTCTGCCACACAGCTTGCACAATCTCAGCTCCCCGACCAGGGACTGAACCCAGGCCCTCAGCAGTGAAAGTGCCACATCCGAACTGCCAGGCCACCAGGAACTCCCAGGACTTTAAAAGAGTGAATTTCATATGGGCATTTTACCACAATTTTTTAAACTGTAATTAACAGTAACTTGCCTCCACCCTCTCCCCTCATCCAGATGTGAGGAAGTCAGTGACAACAGGAAGGACACCCAGGCAGGCAGTCTGGAGTTACTGGTGTCTAAGCATCTTAGAAGCAGACTGATTGCCTATATCCCCATGAGGGTATCTCCTCTATAATCTGACTCTCCACTTGCATTACCTCATTCAATCTTTTCATCTTCTAAACTGCCCATACAGGAAGCCAAGGCTCAGAGCCTCTCAGAGCTTAGAAGTGGGTGGCATAGCCAGATCTGAATACGGTCTGATACCAAAACCTGAGTTCTATTATCATACACTGTCCCCTAAGAGCAATGATATTAATTTTTTTATAAGTATACACATACTTTGTGTACATTTTACACTTTACTAAAGGCGTTCAAACCCTTTACCTTTATTCTCATCACAACACTGTGGAGTAGGTGCCATCTCCATTTCACAGATGAGGTGAAATAAGGTGTTCTGCCCAAAGTTACTGGCTGGATCCTGAGAGTCTGTTCCTCTTCTTCCCCTGAGAGCAGTTTCCATGCAGAGTAATTAGATTATAAACAGAAATAGGGTAGGTCCTAGGAGATCTTTCTAGATCAAGGGTATGAAGAAGAAGAAAGCCTTTGTTTGGGGTTTGCTTTGTTTTTGGAAACCCTGTATTGCTAGTCCAATATTTTCCCATCATATATGGATATGTTGACCCTCCTGAGTCCCTAGCTGAACAAATGTATATTAGCTCAGTTAAATGCACATTTCTTCCCTAAGAAAAACCCCAGGGGAGGAAGGATGCTCAATCTGATGCTTACAGCATCTGAGAAAGAGCAGAGGAAAACAAGGCAATAGACAAGAAGTTCTCGGAAGCATGATATATTAAGACTCCTTTCATAAAACTAAAACTTATTGAGCATCTACTATGCCCCAAGCAGGGTTCTAGGCAAATTTGGGATTTCCTTGGCAGTCCAGTGGTTAAAAATTTGCATTTTCACTGCAGGGGGCGTGGGTTCAAATCTTGGTTGGAGAACTGAGTGAGGCATGGTCACAAAAAAAATGATATAATAGCAGACAAAGTCAGAAGACGTACCTGTAGGACCTCGTGAATGTTCAGATTCCCAGGGCTCTCTCTCTCCTAAGATGGAACCCTATTATCAGAATGCTGAACAAGTATATCAGGTATTTCATGGGATCCAACAAGTTTGGGAGACAATGCCCTGGAAGGCTTAGAAACACAACACAACCCAAATCTCATACCTCCCAAGAACTAATCACTTCACATAGAAACAGTACAGACCTACAAGGCATTATGAAGCCCCCACTATAAAATGTAGGGCTTCCCTGATAGCTCAGTTGGTAAAGAATCCGCCTGCAATGCGGGAGACCCCAGTTCGATTCCTGGGTTGCAAGGATCCACTGGAGAAGGGATAGACTACCCCTCCAGTATTCCTAGGTTTCCCTGATGGCTCAGCTGGTAAAGAATCTGCCTGCAATGCGGGAGACCTGGGTTTGATCCCTGGGTTGGGAAGATCCCCTGGAGAAGGGAAAGGTTACCCACTATTCTAACCTGGAGAATTCCATGGACTGTATAGTCCATGGGGCTGCAAAGAGTCGGACACAACTGAGCAATTTTCACTTCACTATAAAATGAAACCAGTTGTCTATACCATTTGGGAAGCATTCCTTTCTCACAGGATTCTGCCCCTTTTAACAAAAATTCAAAAAGAAAGAAGATAGACCCTCTATGTGTTTGTGCTATGAACCATCACCATCAAATCAACTTGAAAGAATTCTGATCTCACAGAAATTGTGCCGCTGTGCTAAGCCCTGCAATGCCAAGTTAACCAGAAGGCATTTCTCTTGTAAGGCCATGAACCTGGGTGTACCTCTAATACCTTATAAATAAATAATGGATGTAAAAATAGCAATAATGAACTCAGAAAAATACTAGCTAATTTACACCATAATAGAAACACCCAGGGATCTTTAACAACTGAAGGACGGATGCCAGCCTCCCTAATAAGTATACCAAACCATATTATTCCACATGTGAGTGTAATTTCTAAATTGCAGTGTGTAATTCAGAAGGGTGTCTGCTCTCTGAAAGGCAAAAAGTATTTATATGAATGCTATTACTCAGCTGCATCATCCCCTGATGAGAAAAATCAAAGAAATTATTGGAACAATGTATTCTTTGAGACCCAGGAGCAAAATGTTTCAGAAAAAGGCTATCATTAATCTTTATGCAGTTGCGGAGATAAACCACTGCTCCGTGCCACATGAAGCACGCAGAACTGTGAGCCTTCCTGTGAGCGCTTTCCCTCCTGACACCCCTCAGGGGCCAAGAGAGCCGCCAGTGCGAAGCCTGTGCTGTGCTGTGCTCAGCCACTCATCCGAGTCTAACTCTTTGTGATCCTATGGACCACAGCCCACCAGGCTCCTCTGTCCACGGGATTTCTCAGGCAAGAATATTGGAGTGGGTTGCCATTTCCTCCTCCAGGCGATTTTCCGGACTCAGGGATCAAACTTCTGCCTCCTGAGTCTCCTGTATTGGCAGGCAGATTCTTTACCACTGTGCCCCCTGGGAAGCCCCTACTAAGCATCTGTACCCCCAAAAGAGACCTGCCCCAAGGCTGGCCAAGATTGATTGACATCGAGAATGATGGAGTCAGCTGATGGGGGTCATGACATACTAGAGTCAATTTCCCAAAACCCAAATCTGATGTCCTTTGATAAAATCTAAGTTCCTCATTTTAGCACATGGGATCCCCACAAAATCAGCCTCTACCTACCTCTGCAACCACATCTTTAGCCTGTTTCATTCCTCTTTCCCTGTCCCCTTATGTCCTTACTTTACATCTCATACTCCAACAATTTTAGAATATTTTGAATCTTCTGAACAGTGGTTCTCAAAGGGGGGCAATTTTGCCATACACATACACACACACAGACACACACACACACACCTGTACATTCAGAAACTCTGATGACATTTCTGATTGTCACAAGCAAAGCAAGCTGTTCTAAGCTTCTACAGGTAGAAACTGGGATGCTGCTAAACATCCAGTGTACACAGGACAGTTGCCCAAAAGAAATAATAATCCAGCCCAAAACGTCAATGCTGTCGGTGTTGACAAACTCCTCCTTGGTAAATTGCATTAATGGCCCCAAATTTTCACATGTCCCTGTCTCTACACTCTCAGCCCTTTAAGTTTACAATGCTCACCCATCACGGGTAGGGCTTCATTCATTACCCCTAAGTCCGAGCTCGGTCATGTGACTTGCTTTGGTCAACTGAATGTAGCAGAATTGACAGAGTACATGTTTCCACTTGTTCTTCTGCACCTCTTCTGCTGCTGCGGTCAACATGCTAGGGGTTTAGTACCAGAAGGAGAGTGAGAGAAGCGTGAAATGGAGCCAGTTCTAAACCCAGGCTAACTCTTCCAGTATGCTGGCAAACTCATGAGAAATGATTATCATTCGAAACCACTGACTTTTGCGGTGATTTGTTACACAGTGATAGCTAACTATTACACATACATGCTATTTCATGCCTGTGTACATGCTGTTCCCTCTGCTTAGGAAGCCCTCTACCCTCTCTTATCTTGCTTGGAAACTTACTAATCTCTCAAAACCCAATCTGAGTAGCCCGTTTTCTGGAAAGCCTTCTTGGATTCCCTACAGAAAAGTAATCTGGCCCTCCTCCTCAACACACTTTTACTGTTGGACTGTACTATATGTATTAACTTGTCTTTCTCTCTTTCTCTTTCTCTACAATGAACGTTGTAAAGGCAAGAGAATTCAGCTTGACTCTCTGGCCCTAAGGCAGCACAGCAGTCAGAGTGGACACTCAGGAAATATTTATGAAATGCAAAGGGATAGATTGGAAATTTGTGGGAAGGTGATTATCAAGGGCATTTATCAGCTTTGGCTCTCACACTGGAATGGTGCCCAGAACATGGCCCAACCCCTGCGACAAAAGAAGAAACCGTTCGGCTCCAGCCTGCAGTCTGGATTTCGCTGCCAATCAAAGTTGTCGTGGAGAGGAACAGCCTCTGCCATTATGGTTTAGCACAATGAAACTGTTTAGAGGAGAGCCTTACCTTCAGGAAATTCCAATGAGCCTGTTTTATTGTTACCCTCCAACAGTAATGACTCCTATGGGATTAAACAGAGTGTAAAGTAATTGCTAAAACATCCCCTGCTGTGGACAGAGAAGGCTGAACAAGATGTAATGATCCTACTTCACTTGGGAGGGAGGGGACTGGCTCATGGAAACTAAGAGTGTTATTGGAGTTTTACGGGGTAGGAAGGCATAACCAAGAGAGGAGAAAGATTCAGTCTGATAGGAAGGAAAGAGTTCAAATTTTGGAAATAAAGCAGCTAAGGCTGAAACCCCAACCACACCTCCCATCACTTTACACCTCTGAATCTTGATCTGTTCAGCTATAAAACAGGGTCATAAAACACTTCTCCTCTAAAGGGTGATCATGGCATCCAGTCCCATCACTTCATGGCAAACAAAAGGGGGAAAAGTAGAAGCAGTGACTGATTTTATCTTCTTGAACTCCAAAATCACTTCAGATGGTGACTGCAACCATGAAATTAAAAGACGCTTGCTCCTTGGAAGGAAAGCTATGACAAACCTAGACAGAGTATTAAAAAGCAAAGATATCACTTGGCCGACTTTGCCGACAAAGGTGCATATAGTCAAAGCTGTAGTTTTTCCAGTAGTCATGTACAATGTGAGAGTTGGACCATAAGGAAGGCTGAGCACTGAAGAATTGATGCTTTTGAACTGTAGTGCTAGAGAAGACTCTTGAGAGTCCCTTGGACTGCAGGGAGACCAAACCAGTCACTTCTAAAGGAAATCAACCCTGAATATTCATTGCAAGGACTGATGCTGAAGCTCCAATACTTTGGCCACCTGATGTGAAGAGCTGACTCATTGGAAAAGACCCTGATGCTGGGAAAGACTGAAGGCAAAAGAAGCGGGCAGCAGAGGATGAGATGGTTAGATACCATCATGGATTCAATGGACTTGAATTTGAGCCAACTCCAGGAGGTAGCGAAGTAAAAAAGAGCCCAGTGTGCTGCCGTTCATGGAGTCACAAAGAGTCAGACATTGAACAACAACAACTAAAGGATGTGATGATCAAAGAGCTAATACACATGAAAGTGCTTGGTGCAAAGGGGACTTAATAATTTTAGTTCCTTTTCCTCCTGTAGTAATTTGGAGTAGGAATACATCAGAACAAATAGGCCAAAATTAAGGGGCCCAGGCCAAGAAAACATAAGCTCCAAAGAGATAGTCTTACCAGAAAACGGAGTAGCAAACAACTCAGTGGCAATTGGAAAACACTAGAGACCTCCTTCCTCACCAGTCGAGAGCCATGTGGCTGGATTCTGGCCAGGAGCCAGCAACTCTCAACTGCCTCTCTTTGCAAGGATGGCTTCATGAACAAATGACCGTAACAGTCATACAACGTCCTGTGCTCAGAAGGGCCTCACACTTGGTTGAATGCTCTGCTTGTTACTGCCTTGAAATTCTCTATTATTTTTTTAATAAGGGGTGCCAGATTTTTATATTGCATTTGTCCTGCCCTGGTGGATCAACAGTAAAGAATCCACCTGCCAGTGCAGGAGACGCGGGTTTGGTCCCTGGGTTGGGAAGATTTCCTGAGGAAGGAAATGGCAACCCCCTCCAGTACTCTTGCCTGGGAAATCCCAGCTAAGAGGAGCCTGGAGGGCTACAGTCCATGGAGTAGCCCTGCTCTCTTGGCCTTCATTCCCCACAGACAAGGGATAGGATAGCTCTTCTCTGGGCCACTCCTATCTGCTAAAAAATATGTACATCTCGAAGGGTCCCCCCACTGGGAAATTCTAGCCTGAAAATTTATAGTGCCATCTCTAGCACACAGAAGTCCCTAGGAGAGCACACTCAGAGGCAGAAGGTTGGGGAGGATGCTGACCACTGCAGATCAGGACTATCAGATAGGATGCCTTTAGCTGCAAGTAACAGAGTGTGGGACCAAAAGAACTTTTCTGGCGGTACAGTGGTTATGAATCCACCTGCCAATGCAGGGGACCCAGGTTGGATCCCTGAGGCAGGAAGAATCCACACGCCTTGGGGCAACTAAGCTCATGTGCCACAACTAACGAAGCCCATGCTCTAGAGCCCACAGCCTGCAACTGTTGAAGCCTGCATGCCTAGAGCCCATGCTCTGAAATAAGACGCCATCACAAGGAGAAGCCTGTGCACCACAACTAGAGAGTAGCCCCTGCTCACTGCAACTAGAGAAAGTCTGCGTGTAACAAGGAAGACTCAGTGCAGAAAAAAATAAATTAGTTAATTTTTTAAAAAAGAGAGAGAGAATATGGGACCAAGAGTGATAAGACAGACATGTAATTATTTAATAGCTCAACTAACTAGAGACCTGGAAAGAAGCTCTACCTCTATGTTTCAGCATCTCTGTGACCCTCCTCGCCTTGACCTCTTGGTCACAACATGACTACAGCCATTCTAAACACAGGTCTTCCCACAACACCACTCAGAGGACAGGAAGGAAGAGAGCCTCTGCCTATATTTGTTTTTGTTAGAGGAAATTATCTTTACCAGAAGTCCCCCAGCAGACCGACTAGTGGGTCTCAATGTCTAGAACTGGGACTGATGGTCAGAGCTACTGGTAAGGAGAGGTGCTGGGCAAGTACACATCTACCAGAGGGGAGTGGAATGACCACAGCTGCCTCCTATGATCCGAACAAGGGTGGGTCCTGTTATCAAGGAGGAAGGAGGAATGTTCAGTGGATAAATGACATTGGATTAGGTGTCATTCAATTCCTGTATCTCTTCTTCCCCTGAGGAGTTGATGGAAGCCTGCCTTCCCACCTCTTGCCAGAACCGTTCAGTGCTACCCAAGCCCCCTTGGGCAGGGTGTGGTGTAAGGAGTCAGGACAGTTCATCATCCCATGTGGACAACTCAACTCGTTTCAGAAACATCCAGAAGCTCTCTCATTTACTGCAAGATCCATGTTCTTGGGTAATTTCTATATTTACTCTGAGCCTGTTTTCTCTCCTGTAAAATGGGAATAAGCATGCATGCTATATAAGGTTGTTGTTTTTGTTTACTAAGTCATGTCTGAATTCTTTTGCAACTCCTGGACTGTAGCCCTCCAGGCTCCTCTGTGCACGGAATTTCCTAGGCAAGAATACTAGAGTGGGTTGCCATTTCCTCCCCCAGGGAATCTTCCCAACCCCGAAATCCAACCTTCCTCTCCCACATTGGTAGGTAGATTCTTTACTACTGAGCCCCCAGGGAGGCCTGTGGACAGGACTAAATGAGACCATTGTATAAAACACACAGCAAATGATAGTTCCACCTTCCCAGGGTGCTAGAGGCAAAGATACTGAGCCCCAGAAGAGTTAAAAACTTGACTAAAGTTATGAAGTCAGAGGACAGCAGAATTGAAATCTGAACCCAGGCCTTGCTGATGTTGGGCCTGTGTTGCATCTCTGCTCCAGGAGCATTTTTCTACCCAGCAGATTCCAAGAAACACTTGCCTTTGCACCTTGATGACTTTTAGGAGTTCAAGGGTTTCTTGCTAAAATGGAGATACCTTTGGGAAAGGCACCACCATTATGAGCTATTTCCGGCTGGAAGGTGACTGTTCTCCTGACAAGGAAGGTCTTGTGGGAGCTAAAGTCCAGGTGGAAAACAGAGTGAAAAACAGACCAAGAGGCCCCACATGCATATTTTCTTACTCTGCAACTCTATCTCCAAAAAATCACACCCAAAGGAGTCAGACCTGTGTAACCCTGGGTGTCACCACCTCAAACATAGTTGTATTTTCTTTGAGCTGACAGAACAAGGGTAGAAATGTATTACAGAACTGTGTTAAGTCATATTAAATTAGGGCAATGTTCAGATCCTGGCATGGAACTTTAGATAATAACAGTTTATTGACTTGGAAATTACGTTCAGTCAGAATTAGGTCTGTCAGCATAAAGCTGGATTTTGGCAATGCAATTATTTTCAGCAACACAGCATTTGGGTATCAATATCGATAACACTTACCTTTAAAGAAGGAAAAAAATAAACACCTACTATCATGACTTCCCAGGTGACTCAGTGGTAAAGAATCCACCTGCCAATGCAGGAGACACAGGAGACGCAGTTTCGATTGCTGGTTTGGGAAGATCCCCTGGAGTAGGAAATGGCAACCTGCTCTAGTACTCTTGCCTGAAAAATTCCATGGACATAGGAGCTGGGCGGTCTACAGTCCAGAGGGTCACAGAGTTGGATACGACTGAGCATGTACACACATACCATGACCATTAAGAATTATGAACCTTCCTATATAAAGCATTAAGTAGCAGGGTCCCACAGGCTGTAGTCCCCAAAGCCCAAGGCATCCATCGACAGAGTAATACAGATTCAATGATTCAGTGTCTGGCCAGAATCCACCTACTGGTTCATAGATAACTGTCCTATTCTTCTTCTTCTTTTTTTTTTCCAGTATCTATTTGGCTGTGTTGGGTCTGGAGTGGCACTCAGGATCTTTGTTGTGGCACACAGACTTAGTTCTGTGGCATGTGGGATCTTAGTGCCCTGACCAAGGATCGAACCCACACACCCTGCACTGCAAGGCAGATTCTTAACCGCAGGACTACCAGGGAAGTCCCTAGAGAGCTATCTTCTCACTGTACCCTCACACGGTGGAAGGGGAATGGGAGCTCTCTGAAGTCTCTTTTATAAGGACACTCACTACTCCCATTCATGAGAGTTCTGCCCTCATGACCTAATCACCTTCCAAAGCCCACACCTCCTAATATAAGCAGACTGCTTACTGGAAGGTAGCATATGAATTTGGGGGACACACAGACATTCTGTCTGGAGCACCCACCCATCTGCCTTCCCCATGATATGTGGCAAGAAACCCACAAACTGTGATTTGAAGAAGGTTAAGAGATGAGCTCCCCAAATATCATTTTTCTGTGACATCAGGTCTGGAATTCAACCCTTGATACTCGTGTATTCACTCACTGGTACTGGTTCCTGCAATTCCATTCTGGTGCTACCACCTGCAGTTAGCACAGACCCACAAGTTAGAGGATCAGTCCTCTGTAAGGCTGTCTTCACTTCCGATGCCAGCTGTCCATAAGGGTTTCTCAGACCACCTATGCTTTTGACTGATTGACTGTAAATTTGTATGTTCCCATGACAGGCTTGATAATTTGTTAGAATGACTCACAGAACTCCGGAAAGTGTTATACTTATGATGACAGTTTTATTACAAGAGATACAAATCCCCACTAGTCAAATGAAGAGACACAGAGGATAAGGTCTGGGAGGGTCCCCAGTGCAAAGCTTCCACACCTCCTCCCCGTGGAATCAAGGCATTTCACTCTCCCAGTTCATTGAGGATGCTCCTCTGAGAGCTGGTGTGCAGAGCTTTTTATTGGGGTTTCATTGTGTTAACACAACTGATTAAATCACTGGCCATGTGACTGAACTCAAATCTCCAATCCCCTTGCTGCCTACAGGTGAGGCTGGCTCAAAGTAAATGTTCTAATCATATGGTCAGACTTTCTGGGGACCAGCCCCCATCTTGAAGCTATCTAGGGGTTAACTAGGAGTCACCTTATTAGCACAAGCTCAGGTATAATGCGGGTTCATGAGTTAAAAAAGAGACACTCATCATGTGGGAAATTCCAGTTTTAGAAGCTCTGTGCTGGTAACTTAAGACAAAGACCAGACAAGTTCTTTATTATACCACACACATAAGCTGCCTTTGCCAGCATAAATATAGCAAGGCAGATAAGCGCAGGGCCTTGGAGCCTGTCATTTCCCTTTTAAGAGGAGTCACAGAAAGACTTAGTAACCTTGGCTTTTTGTTTCTGTAATATTTATTTCTTTTTGTTTTTCTGAACAAATATTTCTTTTCCTGATACCTTAATCCAAATTCTGGACTGCTGATGTTGCCTGCCCCAAATACCAAAGTAGGACCCCCTCCCCACCCCCAGATCCAATCTCCTACCACAAACGCATCAGCATCAACCACCAAGCACTGTTTCAGTGACATTATAAACCCAGAGAAATTTTTAAATAGGATACTCATTTTGTATTCCTCACAGTCAGCACCTATTAAACTGCCAAGAACTTATCTGGTGCTCAATAAATACTGGTTCAGTTTAATTAGCTAGTTAATCTGAATATTAGCCATAACATATCCAATTCAAAAAACCACAAACATTTAATGAACACAAACTGTAAGCCAAGCTCTTGAAAAATAACAATGAATAAAGCATAGTCCCTGGTCCCAAGGAGCTGACTATGGCATAAAGAAGACCAAAAAAAAAAAAAAGATGACAACAAGAATTTCATTATGAAATTTAAATTCAATAATAGAATAAAAGCAAAGAACTATGGGAACCTTAGCAATGATTATATCTGAGTAGCAATGTGTGTGTTGTGGGATTGGAAGGTAGGAATGCAGAGGATGGAATTTATAGAAGAGAGTATGTGTGAGCCATCCAAGCGCTCTTCAATGCTGCTGGATTTGAAATGCCCTGCCTGGAATGGCAATCTCCCCACTGCTACATTCAGTTCGAAAATACGTCAAACACGACGATAGATTTCTCTCAACACAAAACCCTTTTAAAAATGCTTACGTAACATTCCAAAAATTTCATCCACCTCTCATTTCAGTCTTGAAATACGAATGTGCTCCCTCCAAATGAACTTTATGTGTCCGAGGTAAAACTGATACCATGAGCTTTGAGTGTGACGATTTTATAATTACTCTTAAATGATGGCTGAGCAAAGCTATGTAGTATAAGTTAGTAGAAACATGAAAACTAATTAGAAATCATTTGAAGAGGCAATAGAACATGATGGTCATGAAGACAGGCATTGACAAATGACAGACACACCAGGTACGGATCTTGGTTTCAACATCAACTAGCAGTATAATCTTGGACAATCCACCAAACCTCTTACAACCTCCATTTCCTCATCTGTAAAATGAGGTTTTAAAACAAAGTGTTTAGATATAGTGCCTCACAGTTGGACAATTATGAGAAATGAATGACACGCCTGGGACATACTAAGTCCTCGAACAAATGTTAACTTGTAGAGGTAGCACTAGAGTCATAGTTTGTAGTAGTAATGTATGCCTACTTAGTTTCATGTATATTGTAATTTCGTATTATACAAACTAAGTTTCTTGAATTATCGGAGGAATGTTTTTAGTTATATAGTCACTCATCAACTTGCCAAGACTGTGTAATATTTTACAGTAAATTGAGTAATAAAACATTGAATCAATTCATTTTGTCACTGGTTTACGACTTCAGGAAAAAAGGAGGCTGGCTTAAAAGGGGGAGAAAAATGAGTCAGTTATATCTTTTTATTTATAGTTTTTTTCAGATGGCTGGCATTTTTAAACCCTCCTTTTGAAAGGAAAAGTCAGTCTCACAGCTGTGATTTTCTCCCATCTTTGCAGAAAACATGCCTTTCCTAACACCTGGAAGGACTCCAGAAGGAAGCTAAGGTGGTACATATACCCACTGTGATGTCACAGACTTTCTGAAAAAACTTGATGAACATGCCAGGCCAAACAGAAAGGAAAGTTGTAGGCAAAACTGCAAGGTTTGTAAAAACATCAGCAAAAACAAATCCCACCTATTTAAAGGATGACATTTCATGCAAGTACAACGGAATTAGCTCTCTTTGTACAAAAATTTAAGGGCAAGGAAAGAAAGAAAATATAATTAATTAATGCCAGTGATGGTTGACCGGAGAAGGCAATGGCAACCCACTCCAGTACTCTTGCCTAGAAAATCCCATGGACGGAGGAGCCTGGTAGGCTGCAGTCCATGGGGTCACTAAGAGTCGGGCACAACTGAGCAACTTCACTTTCACTTTTCACTTTCATGCTTTGAAGAAGGAAATGGCAACCCACTCCAGTGTTCTTGCCTGGAGACTCCCAGGGACAGAGGAGCCTGGTGGGCTGCCATCTATGGGGTCGCACAGAGTCGGACACGACTGAAGCGACTTAGCAGCAGCAGCAGATGGTTGACCACAGCGGGAGAAACACAATGTGTCACCACCGAACTCCTTTACATTCAATTCAGAAGATACTTTTCATGCAAATGCATCCATTTTAAGTTACAGTTAAGTGATAGACTGAAACCAGGAATCTTGAACCTAGCAAAGGACACTTCCTTCTAGTCCTTTTCACACATGCCCAGCATGGTTTCCTGCACCTTGTGGGCAGCTAAGAACTGCTGATCATTTTGACCTTGAGACGAGTAATTACAAGAGAAATTAATTCTAAACATTGAGCGTCAACAAACAATTTTAAATCTTGCAACTGATGTCAGAGACCGAGGACAAAACAGAGCAGGGATTGAAAGCCACTCAATAGCTCTGAAGTTGTGCGTGACTGAGTCTCAAGCTCATTATCTGCAAAGTGGAAATATAACGGCAAGGCTTACCCTGCAGAGGATACTAGGTGAGAGGACAGCTATCACGCCCAGTACAGGGCCTGCAAAGATGTCAGACATCGATAACTAGTCCTTCTTGTAAATAATTAGCAAATACTTCTCAGTGGCTGCACTTGGAAAGGTGTCATTTCTCCTTGGCCTTATGAAGGGTCTCTGGCTGAGCTTAAGAATTAAACTGACATAAAATAGATCAACAGTGTAAAAGCATACAAATTTATTCAGTAATTTTTACATATACCTGGGAGCTTTCACAAGAAACATGAAGACCCAGTGAAGTAGGTATGGCCCAAAGCATATATGCCAGGTTGGAAGAAAAGGAGTAAATGTAAAAACATGGCAAGACAAACAGGTTTGGGCTGGCAAGGTTAATTATGGAAAAGTAACCAGGAACAAAAAGGCTAGTTTAACAAGGTCTGTTTGTACAGATTTCTCTCCTTGATTGCCCGTCTCTGGTGGTAAGAATGTTTCTTTCCTCCTGGTACAGAGAGAGCACCTTGCACTGGGGAGTTGTATCTCCTGCTTTCAAGAAGAGAAAGGAAAAAAAAAAAAAAGAAGAGAAAGGAAGGTCAGAGTGCCCTTCTTGCACCCGCTGCTCTTCAAAGTGCCTTTAAAGTAATCAATATGCCCAAATGGCATGTTCTGGAGTGACACATTCTAACCTCCTAAACTGCCTTTACACACTTGGGGCACGATCCAAATCAAAGGTGATAAAATGAGAAATGCTCCTTTGGAGGTAGGAACTCCTACTAGATCTGTTTCACTGATGAGGAAACAAGATGCAGAGAACTTGAGTTGCCCAAGGGCACGCAGAGACAGAAGTGCTTCATATTCCTTTGACTTTAGAGCAGTTCTTCACATCATTCAAAGACTGCCTCTCTCAAAGGGGTATGAAGGTCATCAGAAGACATGCTCCCCAACACCCATAAAACTTCCAAGGCAACAAAAAGTGAATTTGGGAAAGGATTAGAGTATCAGAAGATGCTTCACAACTTCTCTCCACGAACCCGCCCCCCCCCCACACATACATACACTCCACGAATGCAGCTGATATGACCCCATGGAATCAGAGACTCTCAACTCCAAAGATCAAATGACCCTTGACCCCAAAGATGCACAGACAGTGGTTCTTCCCAGGCCAGGGTAAAGAAAGGAAGCCCAGGAGAAGAGAACCGGGGCTGTCTAGGACTCAGTCTACTTCAAGCCTAAAGATGGAAGGAAGGATAATATTTCACATTGGAATAATCATTGTAATACATGAATTTCATTAAAGATTTTTCTCAAGCCATATTTTTATCTCGTTACAAAAGTAATACATATTCATTGTAATAGACTTGCAAAACATACAAGGGAAGAAAGCAAGTCATAATACCACCACCAGACACAACCACACTTAACAGTTTGAAACATTAATTTGTTTTATGTAAATATGCATATTTTAATAGCAAAAAAAGACATCATCCTGTTCTTGCTATTTTGTAACCTGCTTTTCAGGTAATATCTCATCCACCTTTTCCCAAAGTTGAGTTTTCCCCTCCAGGTCCGCTGATAGCTCATTTAGCGGCTGTAGGCATGATATTCTCCTTCGTGCATTTATGAGAACTTATTCAAACACTTTCCAATTCTGAGATGCCAACGTGGATTTTAACTTATTGCTACTACAAACCATGCTTTTTGTACAAACTTATTTAGCCTGGTCATGATCTCCCTAGTATAAACTCCTAGATGTAACTATTAGGCCAAATCACATGTTATTTTTAAGACTTTTAATGAATGTTGACAAAATGACCTCCATAAAGGAGGCACTGATTTACACTCCCACTAGCAACGTATGAGGACACTCTTCAAAGACAAAGAACAAAAAGCTGCTCAATAATTGAATGCAAACAGTTCTGTTAATACATTTGAACCATCAAAAGATAACTAAGTAAGAGCAAGAATAAGTTTATTCCGTCCTCTCTATAGGACTTGCTCACATTTCAGGAACTCCCCAGGCTCCTAGTCTCAGCACTGCAGGAAAACAGCCCTAACTCTGTCACTGACTTATCCAGGAAAGGATGGTGCCCACCTCCTACTGCTGAGGTAATCCACTGACCAGATTTTATCTGACTTTGTAAATTCTTATCCTTTAAAAGACAGGATTACTTTCTGGATTGCTGATTTAAGAGAGCATTCATTTGAAAGTAAAAGATCTATTAACATAAAAAAAGAACAGTACACCTGGGCAAATCACGCATCAGTGCAGATAGTCTGTCTTCCAGGGAAACTACCAAATACTGTGTCAAAGTGAAAGTGAAAAAGTCGCTCAGTCGTGTCCGACTCTTTGTGACCACATGGACTCTATAGTTCATGGAATTCTCCAGGCCAGAATACTAGCATGGGTAGCCTTTCCCTTCTCCATGGGATCTTCCCAACCCAGGGATCAAACCCAGCTCTCCCACATTGCAGGCAGATTCTTTACCAACTGAGCCCCCAGGGAAGCCCAAGAATACTGGAGTAGGTAGCCTATCCCTTCTCCAGCAGATCTTGCCAACCCAGGAATCGAACCAGGGTCTCCTGTGTTGCAGGCGGATTCTTTACCAACAGAGCTACTAGGGAAGCCCAAAGTTCACTTCTAAAATCCCAATGGGTTTGACCTATTTGGGTTCCTTTAGTCCAAAGAAAAGCTCATTGATCCTGAAAACCTGAAAAGTCTAGGATCAGTAAGGAAGGAAATGGCAACCCACTCCAGTGTTCTTGCCTGGAAAATCCCATGGACAGCGGAGCTTGAACAGTTAAAGTGCTAGTCGTTCAGTCATCTCTTGATTCTTTGCGACCCCATGGACTGTAATCTGCCAGGCTCCACTGTCCGTGGAATTCTCCAGGCAAGAATACTGGAGTGGGTTGCCATTCCCTTCTCCAGGGGATCTTCCCAACCCAGGGATCAAACCTGGGTCTCCTGCACTCCAGGCAGGGCTACAGTTCACAGGGTTGCAAAGAGTCAGACGCGACTGAGCAACTGAGTGCACAGTAAGAAAGATTGGAAGCTACTGATAAGATAATAGTTATTAGAGTTCAGGAGCAATTCACTTCCAGTCTGCTAGAGAAGAGCTAATTTATGGAAGACCACCATGATTAACCTTAGAATAAACAATATTAGGACTCAAGTAAGGTATGAGTTCCTGGAGATAGGAAGCACATTTAGCAGAACATGACTTGCTCAGACATGTAATTCTTCCCCTAACTCCGTAAAGTTAAGTGTGGCAAAAATGCCAGAAACAGCTTAGCAATTGGAATATGCAATTTAAAATAAGTAAAGATTACTCCCAGGTAGTTTATTGCTTTAACTACATCGAGGCATGTCCCTGTAGCAGACAGCATAATGACTCTCATTTCATTTTTGGTTTGTGCCAAATATCTTCAGTTAGTTTTGCTTTATTGGCTTCACTCAATTTATTGCAGCACTAGAATGCGATTGTAATGCAACTAGTATTTTAGTTTTATCTTCCACTGGTAATTTTTCTTCTTTATGGTGACTATACTGTCTGCATTAATACAAGCCATAGAAATTATACAGTGTGGAACCTTGTTTTCGGCAGCTCCTTTTCTCATGAAGAGCAGAACCATAAGAGCCAACTTCCATAACATGATGATAGCCAAGTATGTGCCGGGGAGAAGCAACAACATAAACAGTAGCATTTAGAACTCAATAAAGTGATTGACTTGACTAATAATTTACTAGAAACCCTAATTTTCCCATCAATTCAAAAACAGGTGAAATGTTCTTTAAGATCTTCTATTTATAAGTACTCTTCAAGTAAATCCCTGGAATGCAGACACAGTGTCCAAGGTGGTAGCCTTTGGAGAAGACTAGAACCCTTTAGATACTCTTTGAAAATATATATAGTTAGTCTAATCTGAATCCATTGATTTGACCAACTTCCCAATACCACTGTAATCTGCTAAAGATTAACTACTTTTCATTTTCCTGAATTTGGCTAAGTAATAAACCAAGTATGATTTTACTTATAGTTAGACCAAAACAATAGTATACAGTATTACCTTAGTGGTGGTTTTGTAGGACAGGAAGAAAGAGGACTGTATTTTCCAGTTCTGAGAGCTCCTTATCCCAGGCACCTTTGCAGAGCTGTCCAAGAAAAAAAACAAATTAAGTCAGATTAGTGACATGGGTTCAGCTGAAAACATATTTCACAACCATTCCTTGCATCCTACCTATACTTTGCTATGACTAATTTATCCCATAGACTAAGGTATCCCGTAGACTCTTCAACAGTCTTCTATTAAAATCCAGAATTCCAGGGAGAGGTAGCATGGCAAAATATCAGTCATTGCTTCTTAAAAAAATAAGTTTATTAAATTGATATATAAACACAGTAGAGTCGTAATGAACTAGCATATGGGATGGCTATATTTTGAAGGAGAAAGGGAAAGTTTAAAATACGAGTTCTGCACACAATACTCTCAGCTAGATCATTGCAATAGGGCCCCCGGGGCAGCCAGGAAACAGCCTGGAAATCTGGGCACCAGTGGACAGGAGGGCACAGAAAGTGAGAATAAAGAAGCTTCATTACAAACTAAGAGTAACAAAAAATAATAAGTGCTGGCAACTATGTGAAGAAATTGAATTCTTCAAGCATCACTGGTAGGAATGTAAAGTGTACAGTCTTTGTGGAAAATAGTCTGGCCATTCCTCAAAAAAACCTAGTGATTTCATTCCTAAATATATAACAAGAGAATGAAAAACATATGTACACACCAAAACTTCTACATGAGTGTTCACAGGAGTATGATTCATAGTAGCTCAAAAGTGGAAACAACCCCAATATTCATCAACTGATGAATGGATAACCAAATGTGGCCTATCCATACAATGGAATATTATTTAGCAACAAAAAGGAATGAAGTAAGGATATATGCTACAACACTAGGACACAAATGAACCTTGAAAACATTATGCAAAGTAAAAGAAGCTAGTCAGGAAAGACCACATGTTGTAAGATTCCATTTACATGAAATATTCAGAATAGACAAACCTATAGACACACAAAGGAGATTAGTACTTGCCTAGGGCTGGGGGTTCAGCAGATGGGGAGTGTCTGCTAACGGATTTGGGGTTTCTTTTGAGGGGTCAAAAATGTTCTAAAATTAGATGATGGTGATGATAGCACAACTCTGTGAACATACCAGACAACACTGAACTGTATACTTTAAAAGAATAAAATTATATATAGATCCCACATGCTGAAACTAGAAGATCCCACATGCCACAACAAAAACTGAAGATCAAATAAATAGATAAAAATAAATATTTTTTTAAATTGTGTAAATCAAAGTAAGATTACTTAAAAAAAAAAAAACTAACTAGCGTTGGCCCAAGTTCTTCATTCATTCCTATTACCTATATTTCTAATTAATCTCTAACTTATTCTGAAAAAGCATAGAAATGGTGGTGGTGTGTGCATGCTCAGTCATGTCCAACTCTCTGCAACCCATGGACTATAGTCCACCGGCTCCTCTGTCCATGGAATTCTCCAGGCCAGAATACTGGAGCGTGGTGCCATTTCCTTCTGCAGGGGATCTTCCTGAACTAGGGATCAAACCCAGGTCTCCTGCATCTCCTGAATTGGCAGGTGGATTTTTTTTTTTTTTTTTTTTACCACTGAGCCATCTGGGAAACCCAATATAGAAATGGATAACCTAAATAATTAAAAATATAAAGGATGTGAACCCCAAACCAAAGAGAACTGGATTTGAATCTGATGAACACTTTTTGAACTCCTGAGGTCGACAATTTGTCTGGACCATGACTAACTGCTCTTGGCCTGAGTAAACACTGAGTACAAGCCCCCAAACCTATTTCCCATCTTCTCATGCTGTGAGTAAACAACTATACCGTCAAAAGAAATTTCAGATTTTAAGTTTTCATAAGTAACATTCTACGATACAAAGCGTGAAAAAAAAATAATAATAAAACCCAACTGCTCATTAGAGTCTGTTTAAACATATTCCTGATTGCTATCCAACACATCCAATCCACCAGGAGAATGATGACCTGGTATGTTAATTGAAATGCCAAGAAAGAAAAAGTACAACCTTGAAAAAATTAGGCAATTACCATCACAATTGGAATGAGTAAGAAGCTACATAGAAATTCAAGCTCAAAGCCTCTCATGAACAATTTCATTTGCCAAAATTTTACTTTTAATGAAATTTGGATTTAGTTTAAACAGAGGTGGTGGCATAGCTGCCCACAACATGACTTCTGTAAGGAACACTAGAAAAACAAGTACTGACCACTAAAAGAGTTAGTCTCTTGGAGAGTACATCCTGAAGATGAACTCTCTATATTTCATAGACTCCAGAATTCTCTATATCTGGTAAAGGAAAACTCCTCTGTAACAGCACATCTCATTATCTTTAAGACAAAGTGTAGGTGTTTACCCCAATCCTTGCCAAAAATTCTACATGAAATGCCTTTTCAGATTACAGATCCCTCAGAATGAATACAGAGTTTACGGCATCTTCAAAAAAAAAAAAAAAAAAGCTTTCTGTCATCCAGAAGATGTTACAGACTCCTTAACTTAATGGATTTATTCCATGTTGTCTTCTCAGCAAGCCTCTGAACCAAGCATCTTGCATGAAGAGCAAAAAGATTTTGGGTACAACTTGCCCACAGGTACAACTCTACACTCTGCTATATGTGACAAATCTTGAGGGCTGCTACATGAAGTATAGTTAGTTATGAACAATGAGGGCTTCATAACGCTTTTATTAATCTATCATCAGCCTTCGATTCTGTGGACAGAGACAGTTTTTGCACTAAACTTGATGATCTTGGCAAAAATCCCAGATGATTCAGTCGGTTCAGTCACTCAGTCATGTCCAGGTCTTTGTGACCCTATGGACTGCAGCATGCCAGGGTTCCCTGTTCATCACCAACTCCTGGAGACTACTCAAACTCACGTCCATTGCGTTGGTGATGCCATCCAACCATCTAATCCCCTTTTCCTCATGCCTTCAATCTTGCCCAGCACCAGGGTCTTTTCCAGTAAGTCAGTTCTTCGCATCAGGTGGCCAAAGTATTGGAGTTTCAGCTTCAGCATCAGTCCTTCCAATGAATATTCAGGACTGATCTTCTTTAGGATTGACTGGTTGGATTTCCTTGCAGTCCAAGGGATTGTCAACATCACAGTTCAAAAGCATCAATTCTTCAGTGCTCAGCTTTCTTTATAGTCCAACTCTCACATCCATACATGACTACTGGAAAAACCATAGCTTTGACTAGACGGACCTTTGCTGGTAAAGTAGCATCTCTGCTTTTTAATATGCTGTCTAGGTTGGTCATAGCTTTCCTTCCAAAGAGCAAGCGTCTTTTAATTTCACGGCTGCAGTCACCATCTACAGTGATTTTGGAGCCCCAAAAAATAAAGTCTCTCACTGTTTCCCCATCTATCTGCCATGAAGTGATGGGACCAGATGCCATGATCTTAGTTTCCTGAATGTTGAGTTTTAAGCCAACTTTTTCACTCTCTTTCACTTTCATCAAGAGGCTCTTTACTTCTTCTTCACTTTCTGCCATAAGGGTGGTGCCATCTGTGTATGTGAGGTTATTGATATTTCTCCCAGCAATCTTGATTCCAGCTTGTGCTTCATCCAGCCTGGCATTTTGCATGATGTACTCTGCAAATAAGTTAAATAAGCAGGGTGACAATATACAGCCTTGACATACTCCTTTCCTATTTGGAACCAGTCTGTTGTTCTATGTCCAGTTCTAACTGTTGCTTCTTGACTTGCATACAGATTTCTCAGGAGACAGGTCAGGTGGTCTGGTATTCCTATCTCCTGAATAATTTTCCACAGTTTGTTGTGATCCACATGGTCAAAGGCTTTGGCATAGTCAATAAAGCAGAAGTAGATGCTTTTCCGGAACTCTCTTGCTTTTTCGACGATCCAGTGGATGTTGGCAATTTGATCTCTGGTTCCTTTGCCTTTTCTAAATCCGACTTGAACATCTGGAAGTTCACAGTTCACGTACTGTTGAAGCCTGGCTTGAAGAATCTTGAGCATCACTTTGCTAGCGTGTGAGATGAGTGCAATTGTGCAGTAGTTTGAGCATTCTTTGGCATTGTCTTTCTTTGGGATTGGAATGAAAACTGACCTTTTCCAGTCCTGCAGCCACTGCTGAGTTTTCCAGATTTGCTGGCATATTGAGTGCAGCACTTTCACAGCATCATCTTTTAGGATTTGAAATAGCTCAACTGGAATTCCATCACCTTCACTAGCTTTGTTCATAGTGATGCTTCCTAAGGCCCACTTGACTTCACATTCCAGGATGTCTGGCTCTAGGTGACTGATCACACCATCGTGGTTATCTGGGTCATGAAGGTCTTTCTTGTATAGTTCTGTATATTCTTGCCACCTCTTCTTAATATCTTCTGCTTCTGTTAGGTCATACCATTTCTGTCCTTTATTGTGCTCATCTTTGATTAACACTGCCTAAAACCTATGTCATAATACTTGCCAGAATCAGAAGGGCTAGGAATGCTCTTAGGTCAGACAAGATTCCAATTTTAGACAGAATAAAAGAGGGCTTTCTGAGTCCTACTTCATTTTAGCTTGTACACAGGAGGCAACTTGATTCCTATTTCAGACACTTGGGTAGCCTGCCCACCCACCGTAGTTAATAGGAAGATGGATGAGTACACTGGAGTGAAGCTTTTCAACAGGAAAAGCCTTAACACCCAGTGCAAACTGTAGGCTAATCACTGTCAAAAAAAAAAAAAAAAATCAGTTCAAATTCAACTATGCCAAAGGGAAATGATTGATTTTGGCAGGAATCTGTCAAAGTACAAATAGACTATACTACAGAGTGCCATCTATCAAGATACCCCATGCTGCAATTTAAGGGTGTGATTTTTAAATAATTCATCCTGGTGGGATATCAGAGGGCTCTAAGAGGCTTCCACAGGGATTCCCCGCAGATCATTTCATGTCCAGGAAGCCAACCAGAACCATGGCCTTCCCATTTTTCTTGCCAAAATGCTCTTTTGTGGCTCTGTGAGACAGATTGGTGGTGGTAGTGGTGGTAGACTTGCTCGGCCATGTCCAACTCCTTGGTAACCCATGGACTGTAGCCTGCGAGGCTCCTCTGCCATGGGATGTCCCAGGGAAGAATTCTGGAGTGGGCTGCCATTTCCTTCTCCAAGGGATCTTGCTGACCCAGGGATGGAATCCAAGTCTCCCGTGTTGTTGGCAGTTGCCTGTACTGCAGGTGGATTCTTTACCACTGAGCCACCAGGGAAGCTGTGATACAGCTTACAAGGTCTCAGATAAAAACCTCTCCAGGCATTCAAAATATATTCCTAGCTGCATTTTGAGAGAATTTTTTTTTCTTGTCTATAGGCTCCTCTGTAGCTTACAACCATGCAAACTTGAGATAACCCTTGCTTCAGGACAAAAACACAGCCTTCTACAACTTCTTTCCTGTGTAGAAAGGCATTCTTATGCATGGGGATCTCTGCCTCCCTGGATAACATTACAATAGACCATCCTTGGAAGTTCAGATGCTGAGGCTCACTCCATATGATCAATCAGAAAAGGAAGGTTTTTCAGTTTGTATGCTTGAGGGGTTGTCTGTTTGTTATTTTATGGATAAAGGACAGCTCATACACTCACCAGGGGATGAAGAACCAGGTTTGAGTTTCAGCTTCCAGGCACAATGCCCAAAATTACACCACAAAACTGAATTAATGAGGATGCCGTTGATGCTGGCCCTGAGCTCTGGACACTTCGCTTGGCCTCTTTAACACCAGGACCACCACTCTGCCACCACTAATGCTGTTACCTCCTGTACTGAGAAAGTACCATATCTCTGCCTTCTCCTAACTTTGAGACCAAGTGTCACCACCCCCCTTTTGAATCAGGCCCCAGGGAGACTGAACTCAGTTCAGAAACAAAGGAACATTCCGGACTTAATCAAAGAGTGGAGAGGTAGAAGCTTATGCTCTAAAGCAGTAATTTTCAACCTTTAAGGCACCAGGGACCTGGTTTTGTGGAAAACAATTTTTCCACGGGAATTGGCTGAGGGTGGGAGGGATGGTTCAGGAGGTAATGTGAGCAATGGGGAGGGGAGCGGCAGATGAGGCTTCACTCACTCACTGCCACTCACCTCCTACTTTGCAGTCCAGTTCCTAACGGGCCAAAGACCCTGAGTTGGGGACCCTTGTTAAATACCGGTTCCCCTGGACAGGCCATTGTGGGGTTGGGATTCCTGTTCACAGAGGGAGGAGCGGAGTTCTCTCGGAGAACTTGCGGACCAGAGTTCTTGCGGGTCCAGTGCAGGCCTATTGCTCGCAGCACACCCTCACAATCTCGGATGGAGCTGTTGACCCCAGCTGTTCTCCTCCCACCCACGCACCAAGCTGAAGTGTGGTGTGCAGGCTGGAAACTCTAATCCCAAGCGTGAAGTGCAAGGACTCTGCAGACGGCCTCCTACAGGCAAGTGAAACTAGGCTAAGCACAAAGGAAGGGGCTGGGCTTTATCTTATTGTAACTGACCTTTTCGAGTGGGGCCCCAACAAGGGTCCTCCTGCCTGTGGTCCTTGGAGCCAATAGAAGGAGAACGCGTTCACTTCAAAAGCAAAGGAAGGTTTTCTTCTTTGATTAAACAAGTAAGACCTAGGCGCATCCAGTCCAGAGCGCACCGCTCCCAACAGGCTGCTTTATGGAGCAGTCAGTGGGGAGGGGAGCGAGCGGAGTTCTCGCGGGGCTGGTGCTACTCACGCCTCAGATACGAGGCCTCTGCACACAGCCCGCCGCTGCCGCCATCTTGAACTGAGGTGCCGTGCGCTGCGCTTCTGCGCACGGCCCGCCCAGCTAAAGCGTCAGTGCAGCCTTGGAACGCCCAGTCAGAAAGACCGAGTTCGAGGCCTCAGCCCAGCACACTCTATGAGCTATTGAACCTAGAGTAAGCTCAAAGGATTAAAAAAAAAAAAAAAAAAGTTAGCCTTTATTTTATTACCTAGATTGTTTTATTTCCTGAGAATTGTTAATGGGCTTTGCCAGTGACAAAACCCTCCTCTGCCTCAGGTGAGGAATAACAGCTCTGTATTAGGGGCAGAAGCCCCTGGGGGTAGGCTTCTTGCTTCCAAGGCTTGAGTGGTATAATACTGTTTCCTGCCAGCTTCTGCCTTCCAGAAATCTGCTCCCTCCTGTGAGCCATCCCTCTCCGGCATTTGCTAGAGGCGTACTTTCTGGCGGTGACTGGACTAGGTGGTGTCTGTGGTTTCTACAGTCGTGCTCCGGGGGCCGTGTTTCTGTGGGGAACAGGTGACAGGCTTTTCTGGTAGCAACTGGGTTGCCTAAAAGCATAGCCTCTTTTGAGTTCCCTGAGTCATGCAGCAAATTCCCATTGACTATCTGTTTTACATATGGTAGTGTATGTTTCCATGCTACTCTCCCGACTCATTCCACCCTCTCCTTCCTCTCCGCCTGTGGTGTCCGTAAATCTTTTCTCTATGTCTCTGTCTCCATTGCTGCCCTGCAAATAGATTAATTAAAAATAATTTTTTTTCAAAAAAGCATAGCCTTGAAGAAGGAATTCATAGGGCCTGAACTCCATCTCAGGCCTGTCCGTGCTGGCTGTGCTCGACTGCCTCTCCAGTGGACTCTGAACTCTCTGCTTAGTGCCTGTGAGGACGACAATGGAAGGATAAGACCCCCTCCAGACAGAGGAATCCTGAAGATCACATCCAGGCTACTCATTGCCTAAGAGGAAGCATACCGTAATCACACCTGTCTCCGGACAGGTCATAAACTTTTTTCGTATCTGTCAAGATGTAATCACAGGCTTATCGATTATTAACTGGTTGGAATGTAACTGCGGGCTTATTGACTATTGACTGTTTAAGACACGTACGCATGGGGCAGGTGGCGGTTTTAGACACGTACACATGGGGCAGGTGGTGGGTTTAGACACGTACGCATGGGGTATAAAAGATTTTCACAAATGCTGGACGGGGTCCTTGGCTAAGAGGAGACTCTGCCTTGGGCCCGCCGGCGTAATAAACTGCACTCCACTGTCTGCATTGTCCTTCTGAGTGAGTCTGTTTCCCGGAAAGCGTGACTATAACAGCCTGAGTTGAAGCAACCTTCTGCGGGATAACCACCCTGTTCCCTTAGAACTTACTAAGACCTGAGCCTGGTGTGGAGTCCACATAGGGATCAGCTGACCCAACATGAACCTTTTAGCCTCCTTTAGCAGGGTGATAATAGCTGCTACTGGAGGCAAGGAAACCACTGGAGTAAAGGGGTCCCAGTTTTTAAGTTAAAACCCCTTGGGCAATTCCCGCATCTCTCTTGAATACAAAGGTTAGGGTTAGGTTTCAGCTATATCTGGGAGGGCCAGGGCAGAGGCGTGAAGTAATTGCTTTTTTTTCTTTTTCTTTTTTTCTCTCACCAAGTGGCCTGCAGGCTCTCAGTTCCCAAGCCAGGGCTTGAACCTGGAATACTGGTGAAAACCCAGACGCCTAACCATTAGGCCACCAGGGAACTGTCTTGCGTTTCCGATTCTTGAAAGGTCCTTTCACATTCTGAATTCCATTGGGGGGAAAAATGTCCTTAACCATTGCTTTCAACTTTTCTTGCAGAGGCCTAGCTATCAGACAGGACAGTTAAGGATCCAGATGTGGCAAAACCCAGACTTCCCCCCAGAAATCCCTAAGATGTTTCTAGTTTTAGGAGAGTTGAAGCTGCAGATGGTTTCCTTCCTTTCCTGGGGTAGGTTTTCCTGACCTTCTGTGAGCATGAAGCCTCATTAAGTCACCCTGTGTTTTAAGGCACTTCAGTCTTGTCTGACTCTTTGTGACCCCATGGACTGTAGCCCACCAGGCTCCTCTGTTCATGGAATTCCCAAGGCAAAAATACTGGAATGGGTAGCCATGCCCTTCTGCAGGGGATCTTCCCAATCCAGGGGCCAAACCTGAGTTTCCCGCAGCTTCTGCATTGCAGATGGATTCTTTACTGCTGAGCCACTAGGGAAGCCCATAAAGTCACCCTAGATTATGATATTTGAAACTTTGCCTTGGGCACCTTAAATCCTTTATCAGCTAAATTGTTCAGAGTGGTTACAGTATCTGTCAGAAGCCTCCTTAATAGGGCTGATAATCAGAATATCATTAACACACTGGAGGAGAGTTTCATCCCCCAGATGTATATCTTTTAGATCTTTAGCTGAAGTTTCCCTATAAGATGACGGGGGAATCTTTAAACACTTGGAGCAGGACTATCCAGCAGTATTGTTATTATTGCTCATTTGGGTCCTGACATTCAACAGCAACTATCTCTTATGACTCTGTGGCTAATGGAATGCAGGGTAAGGCATGTTTTCAATCTAATACAGAACACAAGGTCCTGGTGGACAATAGAGTGCTCAGCAGGGTGTAGGGATGAGGAGCCACTGGATATAGCATGGGTGCTTCATTGACTGCCTTGAGGTCCTATACCATCTAGTATTTCCACTGGGTACCTTTACAGGGAGAATGAGGATATTACAGGCTGATGGGCATGGTAAAAATACATAACAAGGCTGGGAAAGATTGAAGGCAGGAGAAGAAGGGGATGACAGAGGATGAGATGGTTGGATGGCCTCACCGACTCAATGGACATGAGTTAAACTCCGGGAGCTGGTGATGGACACTGAGGCCTGGCGTGGTGCAGTCCATGGGGTCACAAAGAGTCGGACATGACTGAGCTACTGAACTGAACTGAACAAGGCCCTGGTCAGTTAGGTCATGTATAACAAAGGCAATCCCAATAAGGCCTCTCAATAGAGAGGGAACTGTTTTCTTTCTTTCTTTCTTTCTTTCTTTTCTTTGGTAGCACCAAACAGCATGAGAAATCTTAGCTCCCTGACCAGGGCCCCATGCATTGAGAGCTCAGAGTTGTAACCACTGGACAATCAGGAAAGTCCCAAGAGGGTACTGTTTTCTACTGGGCCATGTATATCCGGGTTTTAGATGAGCTATTACAGGACTGGCTCTTACAGCTCATCCCACTATCCCTAGGCCTAGACCTCAAGATTTACTCCAGAGACGTTGACTTGCTATGTCTGCAAGACTTGGTAGTAGTCATCCACAATATCACTTTATGCCCTTAGTTGAAGAGGGCATCAGTCTTCAGTTTGCCTTCCATTAAGTGGATAGCAACCCCCAGGTAATGTAAGATACCTCTTCCTACCAGGAAGGGCATTCAGGGACATACAAAAAGGAATGGGTGAGCTCATGTTCAACCAATTTGCATTTTAATGGTTCTATGGGTGCCCATTTTGGGGTCTTCCCTGACATTCCCTTAATTGAACAACTCTTGTACTGAGTTCGCCTGATCTGGTGTTCAGAACTAAGTGGCAGAACTGGGTGTCTACTAAGAAACCAGCAGGCTTTCCCCTCATGTTCAAGGTCAACACAGGCTCTTCAGGAGTCAGTTGTATTGCCAGCTTAGGAGCCCTCTGGTCCCATCATTCTTCATCTATTTGGACTATCTGCCTTCAAGGGTAGTGACCTGGATCTGTCATTTCCATCCCCCTTATGGGGGGCAGCAAGGGCATCTCTCCCAGTGTCTCTCTTGTTTTATTGGGTTGGTCAAAAAGTTCATTGGCCAACCCAAAAAGTTTGGCTCACTGACTGGGTCCTAGTATCCTTGGCTTGCTATCCTTCATTCCTGTGTTGGGAAGATCACCTGGAGTAGGAAATGGCAACCCACTCCAGTATTTTTGCTGGAATACTCCCATGGACAGAGGAGCCTGGCAGGCTACAGTCCATGGTATTGCAAAGAGTTGGACGTGACTGAGCAACTGAGCACACATCCCTCAGAGGGGCACCAGGGGTCACTCACCAGAGTCCAGAGTCTGGGTAATTTGTCCAGTTTACTGTGCCAACTGATGAACATTGGAGGGCAATAGCCAGTAGGTGTACTTGTCTCTGGACCTTTTTAATCTTCTGACTTTTCCTTCTCTTGTTGTTCAGTTGCTCAGTCATGTCCATGGACTGTAGCATGCCCAGCTTCCCTGTCCTTCACCATCTCCTGGAGCTTGCTCAAACTCATGACCATTGAGTCAGTGATGCCATCCAACCATCTTGTCTTCTGTCATCCCCTTCTCCTCCTGCTGGGTCTTTTCCAGTGAGTCGGCTCTTCCTGCTGGGTCTTTTCCAGTGAGTCGGCTCTTCACATCAGGTGGCCAAAATATTAGAGCTTCAGCTTCAGCATTAGTCCTTAAGTACCTAGTAGGCAATCTAGACCAGAGAGAGGTAAGGGTATCTAGTTCAATACCTAGTTTCTGAAATTAAGACTGGTGTTCAGGTCACTTTGGGAAATGAGATGCAACCTCAGGACTGCATTCCCTTCCAATGGCTCAGGGGTCAGTGGTACGATGGATTCAGAGACACTCCAGGAATGCAGAAGGGTTTCCCTTGGCTCCTGATTGATTTCCTTTATCTTATTCCAATTGACAGGTTTCTTTCCTGTTGCCCAAATTCCCTTTAGGATCATATTTGTATAACAGGTCAGCCCCTTTCTTTGTTGTTTCAGGTCCCTGTTGGGTTCATTTTCTGGGATTGCTTGATTCCCCCATCTGATAAGAGCATGACTTAAGTTGTTCTGTTCTCTTTGCTTCCTCTCGGGCTTTTGAAAAGACTGTGGCCTGTTCTGCACCTGTTAGGAGTACATGGAGGAGACTCTGGATGTCAGCCCAGGTGGGATCATGGGTCTGAAAGACTTCCCTAACCAGATTCAAGAATCCCATTGAATCTTCCTTCAACAACTTATTATGACTTTTCCAATTTTACAGATCAGAATGGGTAAATGAGACATGTACGTGGATGAGCCCTCTTTCTCCATCAGGTACCTGCCTCAAATAAAGTACTTTCCCTGGTGGATTGTTGGACCCTGGCTGGTAATTAATTGCTGGACTGGGTTCTGAGGAATGGGGCTGGTGTGGAAGGGGCCCTCATGCCTGTGGCCCAAACTGGGCCCCTACATATGAAGGAAGGGGGTAGGGAGGGAGCAGGAGGAGGAGGGTTAGGGAGGAGATCAAGGAGGTCCTCAGGGTAGGGCCAAAGACTGGTATTATCTCAATGAAGGAGAGCTCACATCTCTCTTGAAGGCCTTTGTTCTGATGTAAAGCCATAAAAAACCGGACACAGGGAATTTCATCCCATTTCTTTTGTCTCAAATGTAACAGGCCTAATTGTAAAATGGTGTTATAATTTACAGATCCACTTATGGGCCAACTTTCCCCATTTCCCAGGTGGTATTGAGGCCAGGCTATATTGCATAGGAAGATTAAACATTTGGGGGTCAGAAGAGATACCTGAAAATCTTCCAGTTTTGCAGGATGCAGCCTAATGGGCTATCTTTTTATATGCATGCTAAGTCACTTCAGTTGTGACTGGCTCTTTGTGACCCCAGGGACCATAGCCTGCCAGTCTCCTCTGTCCATGGGGATTCTCCAGGCAAGAATATTGGATGGGGTTGCCATGCCTTCCTCCAAGGGATCTTCCTGACCCAGGGATTGAACCAGGGTCTCTTTCATTGGCAGGTGGGTTCTTAACCACTAGCACCACCTGGGAAGCCCATCTTTTAATATGGTGGAGTTTGATTTCCCATGCCTTAGGTATTTTGTCTTGGATTTGTTTCCAACTACAGAGGGGGCAAGTTATGACCAACCTAGATAGCATATTAAAAAGCAGAGACATTACTTTGCCAACAAAGGTCCATCTGGTCAAGGCTATGGTTTTTCCAGTAGTCATGTATGGACGTGAGAGTTGAACTGTGAAGAAAGCTGAGTGCCGAAAAATTGATGCTTTTGAACTGTGGTGTTGGAGAAGACTCTTGAGAGTCCCTTGGACTGCAAGGAAATCCAACCAGTCCATCCTGAAGGAGATCAGTCCTGGGTGTTCATTGGAAGGACTGATGCTGAAGCTGAAACTCCAATACTTTGGCCACCTCATGTGAAGAGTTGACTCATTGGAAAAGACCCTGATGGTGTGAAGAATTGGGGGCAGGAGGAGAAGGGGACGACAGAGGATGAGATGGCTGGATGGTATCACCAACTCAATGGACATGAGTTCGAGTAAACTCCGGGAGTTGGTGATGGACAGGGAGGCCTGGTGTGCTGTCACTCATGGGGTCGCAAAGAGTCAGAACATAACTGAGCGACTGAACTGAACTGAACAGAGGGGCCAATTGGAGTGATTTATTAGCATGCAAATACCATGAGATTTGACCCCAAATAAGATTTCTGATTTCAGAAATTTGGAGTCAGTGACAAACTGTTCATGAATTCCTTAAAAAATCAAAATAGGAGGTATCCAAATGGCATGGACTCTGATATAACTAGGGAGTCCTCCTTGAATTTGTAATGGCACATGCTTGAGATAGAATATTCCACAGGACCACATCTGAGCGAAAGCAGCTTAGTCATGTTAGTTCTTAAACATCTTGGTCCATTAGAGGGTGGCACAGCTGTTTAAGGTCTCAGATGATAAAGAATCTGCCTGCAACTCAAGAGACCTGGGTTCGATCCAAGGGTCAGGAAGATCCTCTGGAGAAGGGAATGGCCCACTCCAGTATTCTTGCCTGGAGAGTTCCACAGACAGAGGAGCCTGGTAGACTACAGTCGAACACAACCACACACACACACACACACACACACACACACCCCACAGCTGTTCAAGGGGTCTTCTCTTTCCTCTTTTCTGCCTTCACTCACAATAAAAACATAATTATGGCCTTTATTTTAAAAAAAAAAAGCAAATTATGGTTACATGCTTTAATTATCTGCTGAGCAATGCAGGGTGTTTAGTTACCATGCAAGAAGATTCTGATTCAGTACATTGGAGTCAGGGTCTTAGAATCTGTATTTTTAACAAATATTCAGGTAATTCAAATAAAATTAGTCTTTAGTCATTTGGAAACTACTTGTTGAAACCCTGTCCTCATACTCCTAGCCCACAGAAAGCAAACACTGGCCTACATTAGCTTGGCTCCTAAGGTCCAAAATGGACATGGAAAGAATCCATCATATTTTATAATTTGACTAAGAAAGACACTAAATTCAAGGAAAATTAACAGGCAATGATTAAGTGTGGTTTATCTATATAACGAACTGTTAGGTAGAATTTTTTTTATTGTTCATTACGAAGAGTTTTCAATGACATGGGAAAACACCTATCATACAATATCTAGAGAAAAAAGCATAATACTTAGTATTGTGTTGTGTGTGTGTGTGTGTGTGTCTGTATAATGTGCTGTCAACTATGTAAAATAAATGTACACATGAGTGACAAAAGTAAGATTTAATGCATGTATTTCACACTCATTCTCTACCCACTAATGGAAGACAGGATAGGGAAAACAGGAGGAAGATTTAAGCAAAGAAACTAAACCTGTCAATATATTTAAGATCTGGGGGAGAGAGAGAAGAGAAAAAAACTCCAGTTGAAAAAGAGAAAAAGCGTCTTTTGAGAAGAGTGGCTGTCACATATTACACTGGTCCAATCAGGACCCTTTTCAGGCAATTCTAGAACTTAGATGATTCTCTCATCCCTAGTAGACATAGAAGAGAAAGCACTTAGCCCAGGAACAGGATTCCTAATGACAGCACTACTGACGTTTTAGTCCGAACAGTTGTCGTGCAGACCGGTCTGTTCTGTATGCTCCTGGTCTCTACCTACTAGACACCAGAAGCATCATGCCCCTTCTCCCCAGCTGTATCAACCAAAAATGTCTCCTGACATTGCCACATACCCCCAGGGGGACAAAGTTACTCCCGGTTGAGAACCACTGTCCTGTCTACAGTCATGCCACCCTGAACGCACCCTATCTCGTCTGATCTTGGAAGCTGAACAGGGTCAGGCCTGGTTAGTAATTGAGTGGGAGAACCACTGTCGTGGAGGAAAAGAGTGCCAATCTGGGAAAACCTGTCGCAAACTCTGTTGAGAACAGAACCAATTCAGGGCAAGCAGAACTCAGAGATGGATGCAGGAATAGAAATGTTTCTGACTACTAGTAGTTTCCGGGTCACATTTTTTCTGCCCAAAAAAAGCACCCCCTGAGACCACACTTGACCCCAGTCTCTATAGGAGCGTATAATTAACCTCCCTCCTCCATTTTGTTTTTTTTGTTAAGTTCATTTAGGTTGAATTTTTTTGTTGCTTGCAGCAGAAATTACCCTCTCTAATGCCATTAAAGTTTTTCAAGGGAATCGAGTTTAGTGGAGAAATGGGATAAAAGAATTGGAACCCCTAAAAACATCTTTAGCTGGTTGGAGGGATAGATCATCTTCCTAAATTTCTAGATGTTAAAATGTCACCTTACAGAAATCAAAATCCCAAACTGGTACCATTTGCAAGAGTGAATCCAAGTTCACAACCACTCATAAGACGCAGGAACCATACACTGAAAATTCAACATATCCACTAGCCTGGAACTCATGAAATTTGAAGGGCAAATGTGGGACCATCCTGTTGGGACGCTTCTGAATCCCAAGGCCACAGGTCACACAAAGAAAATCTGCTCCACTCAGGATATACACTCAGGGAGCAAGCAGCAAGGGAATCTGTCGTTTGTTCTCACTCCCCCTCTCCTGCAGCAGGGGCCCCAATAAAGACTTGCTTCAATTCCTTGTCTAGCCTCTGGTCAATTTTTATTGATTGGGGAAGGCCAAGAATCCTGGTCAGTATCAGACTTACGGTGCCCAACGTGGGGCAGTTGTCTGCTTCCAGGGAGCGAATCTGGGCACCTCCGGGCCACTGAACACAACTTCCCTGTGGGTGACGGTGGCCGGCTGAACCTCTCGTTTCATGTCCCTGTGTTTGGTGAGTCTGCCTTTCTGGCCCCTGGGTCTCAGTACTCTCACTCGGGCAATGCTCTCCCCTCCTCCTTGTCCTTTTCCGTCTCCTGGCATCTCTCTACTCCTCCTTTCTCTCTCCTCTCCTGCTGTTGTCCTTTCCTTTCGAGAGAGTGGATGTTGGACAGCTACAGCATCACTCCTCTCAGCTTAGGAGACCATGCTCCCGACTGGCAGTGGCTCACCTTGACAGGTGATTAGCAGAGGTGGGAGAGGCTCGCTTCATACCGTACAGAACCTGGTCCAGCAGGTTCTCCCCGGGTTCTCCCAGATTTATGAAAATAACAGAAGTTTAAACTTCATATTGTGTAGTGGCTGGAACCCTATCGTCCCGGTGTTCTGCCTTTATTTTCCTGCTTTCTCTTTCTCTTCTTGAGTCTTATCTGTCCCTCCTCACTTTACCTCTCCTTTGATCTTCATATCTACACTCCCATCTCCTTTATCCTGAAAACTTCTTGTTTGTGACTTTAAGGTTTTTTTCATTGGTATCTTGTTTTATGTAGTTTTGTCTGTCCAGCTGCTCCTGCAATTCTCTGCCAAAATTGTGGGTATGGTGGAGCATTTGAACCTTGAAGTATAAATGCAGCAAACACAGCCTACATTGCTTGGGTTACTTAGTAGGATTTTATAGAACAGAAAGAAAAGAAAGGGGCTTGCATTTTCCTCTCCTCTACTTTTGCAATGTAACTATCCTTTTGGACTGAGCTGGAAGGGCTTGCATTTCTCTCCTCTGCCTTTACAATGTTACTCTTTTGTCTGGGCTCTCAGGAACTGCCTGATTCTTCTGTAGTCCCCCAGACTGAGGGTGGAAAAGGGGGGCATTTTAAACTCAAGCAGGAAAACTATGAGATTTCTGGTTCTGTCTTTATGTAAAAAATAATTTGTGAGCTGTATTTAATTGGCTTAAAGGAAATTGAGTGCTTATATACATTCTCAGTAGTATAAAGGAGACTCACCAGAATACATTTTGGGTTTGTGTGATCTGGGATATATTCAATGGTATTAGAGCTAAAAAAAAAAAAAATTTTTTTAAAGTGCACTCAGTAAGACATTATTCAACAAGTTGAGATCCTATATTGATAGATACGGGGTTCCAAAACAAGTTGTGAGACAGCCTTCCATGCAGAAATTTTTTAAAAAAAAATGGTCAAGAGCTAGTTCAAAGACTCTTAAACACCTCACCCAAATCAAGGAGGAGACTTGGGTATTAGAAAACAATTTTTTTGGAGAGAGTTGCTATTGTACCAAGACCCACTTCACACACAATGGGTAGAGAGAAAGGAATATAAGGGCAGACAGCATGGACTAATGTCTGACTCCCACCTGAGAAATATAATGCACAAGAAACAGTCTGGTGGACTTTCTGGACAGATACTCTGACATCAGTCTGCCTTCCAGAAAGTGTTGGGGCAAAAGATGCATGTATGTTTCTCATGTCCTAGATGTGGGCCACATGGGACAGAGAGTTGACAACTGACATAAGATTCACCAAGAGGTATGGCCATGTTTCAGTGGAGAGCTACTGAGGGTGCCACCAGACTCCAGGAGCCATGATAAGAGCAGAAGACCGCTGAAGGCTTCTCCATCACCCAGGTGGAGGGAATGTGAGATAGTTGGACAGGGAAGTCCTTGAAGAATCCACAAACATGCCCAAAGAAAACAAGTCAGATTTAAACAGTTGCCAGGCCCGGAAAGCACAAGGTCTTTTAATCACAAAATCAATCAGTTAAGAAAATTCCCACCCTCCTCAGCCACAGAGACATAATATTCTTTTTTTTTTTTTTTTTTTTGAGACATAATATTCTCATTGAAGTGGCAGAAAAGACCTGGGGAAGGAAAAAATCCAACCTTGCCATTCCCCGCCACCACCCCCCCCCGCCGCCCCGCCTTTCCAGGATTTTGAACTGCTGCAGCAGGAGGACAAGGTCATGACCTTTTATTGTAAATTGAAGTGCTGATTATTACATGGGACTGGAGATACATGTATATGTATCTCCATGAGACTGCTTTCAATGTAAAGTAACTGTAGAAGCTTTTTTTTCTAAAAGTGAAAAATTGGACTGGGGCCTGCACAAGTTTACATACAAAGGCGCTCTAAAAACTAGCCCAACTGAGAAAATCTTAGAGGGTGGGAGAAATGAAAGTAAGACTGCTTTTTTTTTACTACATACTGTCCAAAGTACCAATTATCTTTACAATTCATCTGATGAAACTAATCCCTGAGAGGGAGAGAGAGAGACAACAAAGGCAAAAACTTGCAGAATGTACACCTTTAAGAAATTTGGATAGTGGATCAATCTTAAAAAAAAAAAAAAACGTAAAATAGAAAAGCTTTAGATTTTAAATATAAAGGAATAGAATTCATTCAACAAGACTGTACATTATTTTAAAAGAATGAGAACATTTGGAAAACACTAGCCAAATAGAAGTTTGAAAATAAGAAATACAGTTCATGAAATAAAAATAATCAGAGTCTAGGTTAGACAGCAGACTAGACACTGGGGAAAAGAAGTTTAGTGAATTGGAAGATAAATCTTAGGAAATCATCCAGCACTACTTTGAGCTTTTCAAAGATGCTAGCTTCCCACTAGTGGTGGGTTTTCTCAGAATCTACTGTTCTCCATGTTTCTCTTCAGACCCACCAGTTCATATTAGCCAAGTCCTACAACTGGAGTTAGGGGACTATTTCCTCCTCAAGCAGTGACTGTATTTCCTGCCTTGGGCTGCTCTGTGACCTGATTTCACCTCTTGATCAAGAACAACGAGTAGTAAGACGTTAAGGAAGATAGGCTTCTTCTTGTGAGGCTTTGAAGGTTTATAAGCAAGAGAAGCCTGCCTTCCCTAGCAAAGGAGAAATTCTGTTTCTGCCATCCCAGAGTTGCAAGAGAAACCAGGGGCCCAAGATTCTCAGGCCTGTCTACCCAAATGTCCTAATGCCAGAACTCAGTCTTCTCTCAGGGTGATGTCTTTGGTGAGGTTGTCCTTAAGTCTCTTTTGTAACACCGCCTTCCTTAAAACTGGCCCCTGAGCCTGGATTTCAGCACTGTCTGCCCTACAGTTGCAAGAGATGAATCTCTTTAAAAACTGCCTTGGGGGCTTTCCGATATTCACAGTGTGCCTGAGTTGACAGCTGAATTAAGGCTGCATTTTCTATTTTCAGACATTCTGTATCAGTCAGGGTTTGATCAAAAAATTAGAACTACTCGTAATGATCTAGCTCATGGGACTTATTATAGGGATTCAACCTTATGCAATTGTGGGAGCTGGTTGTACAGTCTACATAGAGCTATTGCCTCTGCATCACTACTGGTCTCCACATTCTCCTCCAAAGAGTTTCTCCAGGATAGTTATTCCTGTTGCTCCCCTAAGTTATACTAAACTCATCTGAAGACAAACCTCAGATGAAAGTGACCCACGTAAATGAAGGGTCAAGATGATAACAGCAAATACCAGATATCTAAGTGACTCAGTTATACACATTTTATTGACTTAGGGCTAAGAGAATGAAATCAAGAGAGAAAGAGAGGGGCACTGCTATAAAGCAAGGGCCAGGGGGAGACTAGAAATCTAAATGTCCTCTTCAGTGAATCATGCAAGAGTACTTCTTCACAGCATGAATCCTTCCCTGGCAAGTTCCTATTTTCGATTTTGTCTCTAAAGAACTGCTCGGGTGAAAAAGAAGGGCACTGAAGATGGGTTTATTTGGGAATGTTGACCTATCTCAGCCCACTCACAGAAAGAGATTTTTTTTTCTTCAGCAGACACCTTAGAAATGTTTCCAGAGAGGGCAACCGCTCCCAGAAGATGTGTAATCCTTATCAGTGTGGCAGAGGGGCTATCAAAGTGGCAAAGATCACATGGCTGTTAAGATAAAGGTTTGGCAGTTCCTGGGTGGGCTTATCAAGGTTTAGCAGTAAGCCAGTTTTGTTGCTTCTACTGCATTTAAAAAGTTCATTGATTTGTAGCTAATACCAAGTTGTCATAGTTTCATGAGTAACAGCTTGTGGTTTTCAGAATCAAAGCCTTTTCCTGAATCAATAATAGCAGATTCACTGAGGTGGCCTGAGCATCTGTAGAGAGAGGGGGGAAGCCAAGAAACATGCCCTGGTAGAGAGAAGGGGTAAATTTGGTCAGACCATAAGTGGTTCATAAAAGAGGAAAAATGACATTCTCCTTCCCAAAGCAGCAGAAATTGAGCCTTTTAAAAATTCAAACTGACCCATAAAGAGACTATTGTTTTGAAAACATTTATAGATTAAATATGTGCATGCATACATACATATAATAAATTGACTCTAAGGGAGGGAAAAGGCCAAACTGAAGATTTTTTAAAAGCTCATCAACTGGTTTAATCTTCATCAAGATGACTTTTCCACATCCTGAGCCTGGCATAACTGAGTATTTTTCTAGACCTAGCTTCTTGGAAAACATTGACCTCTACTTCTCTTTATTCCCTGGAGGAAAATACGCACGTGTGGGCAGGCATACATCCAGACTTGCACACAGAAACCCATTATGTTGTCCCTAACTATACTAAGACATATTTCTAATAATATTTTAGTGTTGTGCTGGACTTCCACAGCATTTTCTCAGCCTGCTCCATTTAAGCTTCATAGTATCCATGTTGAACTGAGAGCTGTCACTCTTATCCCCTTTTGAATGAGAAAAAATTTTAGTCTTAGAATCAGAATAACTAGCCCAATTTTCCTAGTGGTGCCCAAGGCATGCATCCTTAATTGCTCAGTCATGTCCAACTCTGCAACCCTATAGACTGTAGACCCTATAGACCCTATAGGCTGTAGGCGCCTCTGTCCATGAAATTTTCTAGGCAATAATACTGGAGTGAGTTGCCCTGTCCCCCTCCAGGGATCTTCCTGACTCAGGGATCAAACCCTCATCTCCTGTGTCCAGGGAAGACATCACTAATTGATCAATGTACTGTTTTCGAAGAAGCTCAGACTAAATTTTAGAATCCTTCCCTCAGTCAACCTCTAGGCAGTCACTATCAATTGATAAGATGACATGAAAAGTAAAGCCTCGTTAGTGTTCTGGACCCACGTGATCTGCCCAAAGTCATAGGACAACTTCATGGTAAAGTCAAGTCACACATCTCTTCTTTCCACGCTTTCTTTATGAGGTAGAAAGATTTTACCCCTGTGAGGTAAGTTTGCCTTTGTCACAACCAAAAGCTATGGTCACTTGGGGATTTTTACATCCTTTCTTACAACTGCCAAACCCTATTCATACTTGCTATTTATTTTAGAAAGCTTAAGACATAACAGAGAGCTCCTAGAGATTTTGAAATTACATACCACATCTGATATGTGGTTCACATCATATTTCTACAAGGCCATGGTGCTCTAGATAATGTGTAGCTGTCAGAATCTTTCCAAGCAAAGAATGGTATTAAGACTCGTACTCTTTTTCTTTCTTTTTTTTTTTTTTTTTTAACCATGTGGCATGTGGGCTCTTAGTTCTTCAACCAGGGATCAGGGATCAAACCCACATCCCCTGCCTTGGAAGGGTAAAGTCTTAACCACTGGACTGCCAGGGAAGTTCCAAAAGACTTGTATTCTTTAATTTAAATATCTGTTGAGCCCAAATAATTTCTGAGAGTGATAAATGCCAAGAAAAAGATGAAGAAAGCAGAGTAAGGGGACAAAGAATGACAGTGGGTGGGGATGGGGTGAGCAATTACAGATGGGGTGATCGGGGAAAGTCTCTTTGAGGAGGTGAACCCTGGAGCAGAAACTTGAATGAAGTGAGAGGCTTGCCATCAGAAGAGCTGGAAATAGCAAGAGGAAAAGCCTCAAGAAGAATAAGTTGTATGGGATTGAGAAACAGGGTGAGGAATGTACTAGGAGATATCAGAGAGGCCATGGTGAGGAGTTGCCATGTATTCTGGGCATGATGGGAAGGCTCTACTGAATTTAAGGCATGTAAGTCGTGATTCAGTTTTAAAAGATTACATGACCAAATATTTATTTTTAAAGATCCCTCTGAGAGTAGTATGAGCAATGCACTCAGCAAAAGGGGGGAAGAATAATGGTGCAGCAACAAGGCTGGGGTCCCTCACTGCAAAATTCCAGTTAAAGTTGTCCAATAGGAAGATAAGCCTGGTGATCAGAAGGGAGTGATCCATAAACAGAGACTGACTGGGGGTCATTAGCTGTGTAGGCTTTGGTCTTCCTAGAAGCAGACCTGTAGATGGAATTACACATGCAAGAGATTCATTGACAGAAATGGCTGTGAAACCCTGCGCCTTGAACCCACGGTCTTTTAACTGAGATCACATACCTGGTTTCAGGACTTGATGACGCTTAGGTTCTTAATGTCTCATTGCAGGAAGAATTCGGTGAGAGACAAACTGATAGATAAGAGGTGGATTTATTTAGAGAGAAACACACTCCACATAGTGTGGGCCCTCTCAGAAGAAATATGGTCATGGTTAATTTTTATGGACTGGTTAATTTCATAGGCCAATGAGTGGGAGCAATGTTCCAACTGTTTTGGGAAAGAGCAAGGGATTTCCAGGAATTGAGCCACCATCCACTTTTTGGTCTCTGATGGTTGGCCTCAGAACTGTCCTGGAACTGATGGTATGTCATTAAGCTTCTGATGTGTTACAATGAGTGTGTTTACTGAGGCTCTAGGTCTAGTGGAAGTTGACTCATCCATCATCTTGAACTTATCTGGTTCTAATCAGTTTATGTCATGTCCTATGCTTTTGAACTGTGGTGCTGGAGAATACCCTTGAGAGTCCCTTGGAGAGCAAGAAGATCAAACCATTCAATCTTAAAGGAAATCAACTCTGAATACTCATTGGAAGGACTGACCCTGAAGCTGAAACTCTAATACTTTGACCATCTGATGTGAACAGCCGGACTCATTGGAAAAGACCCTGATGCTGGGAAAGACTGAAGGCAGAGAGAGAAGAGGGCGACAGAGGATGAAATGATTGGATGGCGTCTTTGATTCAACAGACATGAACTTGGGCAAATTTCAGGAAATGGTGAGAGACAGGGAAGCCTGGAGTGCTGCAGTCCATGGGGTCGTGAAGAATCAGACATGACTTGGCGATGACAACATGGCTGCGTCATTCTTTTAAAGTTTGTGCCCTGCCTCCTTCCCTCCTGTTTCACCTATAAAGGATAAAAAGGAGGAGGCAGACAAAGTAGAGAGAGCCTTCAGACAACAGGGCAGATGGGGCACTTGCAAAGGAGTAGGGGAAGGAAACTTTGACCAGAGGCGTCTCGGACTGCAGTGCAGTTCTAAGCAAGGTTTAGCAGAAGAACGCCTGATGCCATGATTGCCACAAGAATGGCCCTGCCATGCTTAGTCATTTATCAGGAAATGCCTCTGGGAAGCATGCCCTCATCAGGGATGTGGAGGTATATCCAGAAGGACAGCAACTGAGGCCATCAGTCAGTTATGCTTCCCACAGCAGGAGATCAGAGCAGCTGGTTTTCATGGCCACCTTAGTAGCCAGAATGTGGACATGCCCATCCTCGCCTGCCTTCTCAGGGACTTAGCTCCAACATCTTCATCCTATTCATCTCCACTCAAACAAGCTTCAGGAATATGCATCTTTAGAAAGCCTCCTCTTGATCTCAAATCCTCTTCTATTCAATGCTTTCTCTTGTCCCCATATGCACCCATGACAACAAGTCCACCAAAGATGCTTCTACTTTCACATCTCCATTCACTCGTCAATCCACACCTCTCTCTCTTCTGCGCCTCCAATGGCACTAAGGCTTTAAGACCACCAGCAACCTCCATTTTGCAACTTCTATTGCTGAATCCAATAGAGACTGACTTTCTCCTCTTACCTAATCTTGGCAGCATTTGATGAGGTTGATTATTCACTCCTTAAAATACTTTCTCTTTGCTGGTTTCTATATCACATTCACAGTATTCCTACCCCTCCTCTCATTCCCTGCTGGCTCTACACTCCTAAACCTTCTCACTCTATTTTCCTTCAGTTTGGAAGAGCCTATCACCTTCCTTTGTGGTGGGAAGCTGCCTTTACATCATATCTTTCATCCTTTCTTCTCTTGGGGCTTAAAGTAAAAACTCTGTGCTCATTACTCTAAGTTTTACCTCTTTGGAAATCATAAATCTTTCTTCTCTCCACAAAATCTATCCCTTGCAAATGAAAAAGATTTATTTTTCCCTTTTTTTTTTTTTTGGCCATACCTCACAGCATATGGAATTACAGATGCCTGATCAGAGATCAAACTCCAGCTTCCTGCCATTGGAAGCACCAAGTCTTAAATTTTGGTGGTGGTGGTTTAGTCACTAAGTCATATCCGACTTTTGCAACCCTGTGGACTGTAGCCCACCAGGCTCCTCTGTCCATGGGATTTCCCAGACAAGAATACAGGAGTGGGTTGCCATTTTCTTCTCCAGGAGATCTTCCTGACCCAAGGATCAAACCCACATCTGCATAAAGGTGGATTCTTTACTGTTGATCCTGCAAGGAAGCCCATTTTAACCACTGGGCTGCCAAGCAAGTCCCCTCACTTTTTTTTTTTTTTAAGTGATCTATTTTGAAAACAAGGCCAATGCTTATCTCTGTTCTAAACTTTGTCTGCCCTTCCCTGAAGCAATGGGATGTCTCATCGTCAATGGTGGAGAGTCTGGGACAAACCAAATTGCTGAGAATGAAATATCTCAGCACCAAACTGTCCATCAAGCATATCCACTTGTCTATCTCAGAGGCATAGCGAAACATTACATGCTTAAAACCTGTCCAAATCTTCACTCTCTCTAATCCAGCTCCACAAGAGAATGCTTCCTCTGTTCATTCAGTTGCTCAAGTCATGAATCTGGGGAGTAAGTTCTTGTTTCCAACCCCTCCCTTTCATCCATCACCTCCAGTGAAAGACCAGACCTTGCCCATTCTGCTATTCCCACTCCCAATTTTCTCTCACCTGTGTTCATTTTTCTCCATCTCTACTCTCCTGCCCAAGTCTTAACCATCAATATATCTTCTCTGGATTACTGAGATAACCTTCCATTGGTCTCCCTGCTTCCCTTCTTGCTTCTTTCTAATCCCATCTAGACGCAGTTGCTGAATGATCAGACAAAGCCCAGCAGGTCATGTGAATACCTTGTTCTATATTCTTTCAATGGTTTCCCACTGGACTTACAATAAAATACAAGATGCTTAATGTGGCCTACAAAGCTTCACACATTCTGTCTGCTGTCTCTGTCTCTAGACTCACGGCAAGCTGCTTTGTTGCCCCAGGTGACAACACAGGTGTTCCCATAGTCTCTGAATGCCCTGAGCATTTTCCTCCCTCTGAGACATCACAAAGCCTAATCCTTTTTCTCCCCAACACCCACCCTTTGCCTTCTATTCTACTTCCTACCGCAGACTCCTCAAAGGGAATTTCCTCAATCCAAATTAGATCCATAAATTACACTCATGGTACCCTTTTCTTTTCCATCATGGCACTGATGGTTGCCTGTGGTTTAAAGTCATTTACGAGATTTACCTATTAAATGTTTGCATCCCCACTAGACTTAAGGGCAGGAATTATGTCATTGCTCATCAGTTACCACAATCTCTAACAGAAAGTACAAACTCACTATTTGCTAAATAAGTAAACGGTCTCGAGTACGTTGAATAACAAAGGAAGAAGGAAGAAGATGGAACCTTAGGGGAAAAAGAACATGCAAAGGGCTTCCCTGCTTGTCCAGTGATTAAGAATCCACCTGCCAACACGGGACATGGGGTTCCATCCCATGTGTCTGGGAAGATCCCACTTGCCATGGAGCAGCTAAGCCCGTGTGCCACAACTCTTGAGCCAGTGTTCTAGAGCCCGTGAGCTGTAACTACTGAAGTCCATGTGTTGTAGAGCTCATGTTCCACAACCAGAGAAGCCACCACAATGAGAAGCCTGGGTACCACAATGAAGAGTAGCCCCCACCGGCCACAACTAGAGAAAGCCATGCACAGCAGTGAAGACCTACACAGCCAAAAATAAGAGTAAATAAATGAATAAACCTTTAAAAGAGAGAGAGAGAGAAAAAAAACTTGTAAAGAGGAAGCAAAGGAAGAGGAACCAGGAAAGGAAATAGAAAATTGTAGAGTCAGAGAGAAAAAAAAGTGTATGATTTTGAAAGAATTGCATGTTGGAAAACTGGGCAGAGTTTTTACTATATGCCCCATACAGAAAATACCAAGTGTTGGTGAGCAACAACTGGAGTTATCACACATACTGACACAAGTGTAAAATGGTACAAGCGCTGTTTGGCAATATCAAAGCTGAGCATATGCGTACTTACTGCACCAGCAACTCTACTCCCAAGTTTATGCCCGAGAGAAAGAAGTATGCACATATGCGCACCATAAATACATGTACAGGAATGTTTATTGCAGCACTATTTATTGTAGTTTAAAATTGTGGTTGTTGGTGTTGTTTTTAGTTGCTAAGTCATGTCTCACTCTTCTGCCACCCTATGGACTGTAGCCCACCAGGCTCCTCTGTCCATGGAGTTTCCCAGGCGAAAATACTGCAGTGGGTTGCCCTTTCCTTCTCCAGGGGGTCTTCCCAACCCAGGGATTGAACCCGCATCTTTTTCATTGGCAGGCAAAGTCTTTGTCACTGAACCACCAGGGAAGCAGTTAAAAATTAGAATAATTCAAATGCCCATCAACAGTAAAATGAACAAATAATCATATATTCATGCAATGGGATATCATATAACAATGAAAATGAATGAATTACACTACACACGATGACCTGGATGTATCTTACAAACTTATTGTTGTGCAAAAGTAGTCAGGTATAAACGAGTGTATAGTATTTGATTCTATTTGTTTAAAATTCAAAACCAAGCAAAACTAATCTGCAGTGTTAGAACTCAGAATAATGGTTTCCTTTGGGGAGAGTATGAAGTGATGGGGCACAAGTGGAATTTTGGAGAGCTGGCATGTTCTGGTTCTTGACCTGGGTTTACTTTGTCAATATTCATTGAACTGTACACTCATGATTTGTGCATCCTACATTAGATTTCAACAAAAGTTTACTTAAAAAGACAACTTGGAAAAAAAAAAAAAGACAACTTGGTAGTCTTCTATTTAAATTGCTTAGCTGCTAGCTGCTAATAGATTATCACTGAATCTTTTCAGGAAATGAAAGTGTTGGTGTGTATGCCTCTTAGTGTGTATGTATGTGTGGGTGTTGAACATTGAATATACTTCAGAAATGCAGTCAGGTGAAAGGAAACATCAAATTTATTATGCTCTCTTAAATAACTTGGCTTATGTGCCACAATGTTTCCATAAACGATTCTCTATTCAATGAGAGTCAATCTACTTGTATTGTTAGAAGGATCTGAAGTAACCCCAACCCTATGCTACATCTATCAAATTTCATTTTACCTTCTTCTTTTATTCAGTAAATCATTCAATCACTGAGCATTTTCTCTGCACCAATCCCAGTGAGAGCTGGTGGGGATTCAGAGAAAACTCTATATCTCCCTTTCTTATCTCTTTTCTTAGGGCCTGAGGAATTCAGCAGGGATGCTTGCCAAGAGTGTCTGAGCCTCAGGAACAAGGGCAAGACTGTGTGAGGTTTTCACCTAGAATAGCTGGAAACTGTATAATCAAAGGGGCAAGGGAAACCAGAGTCCACTGGGAGAAAGAATTGGTACAAAGGATCTGAAATGGTAGGCATGCTGACCTCAGGAAACAGATGCTAAAGAGATCAGGCACAGGTCAGGAAATAGCTGTAAAGATGACCCAAGGGGACTTCCCTGGCAGTTCAGTAGTTAAGACTCCCTGCTTCCACTGAGCAGGCCAGGGGTTCCATCTCTTGTGGGAGAACTTAGATTCCACCAGTCATGCAGCAAAAGAGATAACCCAGGGCTTCCCTGGTGGCTCAGCGGTAAAGAGTCCGCCTGCCAATGCAGGAGATGTGGGTTTGATCCCTGACCCGGGAGGATCCCACATGCCACAGAGCAACTCAGCCCGAGGCCGCAGCTGTTGAGTCTACGCTCTGGAGCCGGGGGCTGCAGCTATTGAGCCCATGTGCTGCCAACACCGAAGCCCGTGCACCCTGGAGCCTGTGCTCCACAACAGGAGAGGCCACCGCAATGAGAAGCCTGTGCACCGGAGAGGGGCCTGTGGAGCAGTGAAAGGAATAGCACAGACAAAAAGAACAAATAAAATTATTTAAAAGAAAGAAAGATGGTCCAAGATAACAGATACGGCAGAGAATCAAGAGTGGCAAAGGTGGGATCCATGCTGGGTGGATTTGTAAGGAGTGCATGGCCCCTAAAAATTTAGAAACAAGGTTGTCTGTGTGTGTGTTAGTTGCTCAGTCCTGTCCCACTCTTTGAGACCCCATGGACTGTAGTCCACCAGGCTCCTTTGTCCGTGGGATTCTCCAGGCAAGAATGCTGGAGTGGGTTGCCATTTCCTTCTCCAAAAAGGCTGATGAAAGTGTGTTAAATCAAGATGATAACCGTACTTAGCAGCACAGTCGCAATAAAGCATCACTGAGATCTGAGGAAGTATTATCTTCTTAGGAGTTCCTGCTTTGGCTTGAGTTAGCTTGAGACACTGAATCACCCCAGTGTCCTAAAATCCATCAACAGGAACACAGATGCTCTATTTGTCATAAATATCTATTAAACCTTTTAATAGATATCTATGTAATAGATATTAAACCTTTTAATAGAAACAATGTTAACTGACTAAAAGTCTAGCAGCCTTCTGTTATCCCTGCATGCATGCTAAGTCACTTCAGTTGTGTCCAACTTTCTGTGACCCTATGGACTATAGCCCACCAGGCTCCTCTATCCATGGGTTTCTCCAGGCAAGAATACTGGAGTGGGTTGCCATGTCCTCCTCCAGGGGAATCTTGCCTTGCACCAGGAATCCTTAAAAAAAATGTTTGTAAAATACTCCAACCTCTGAATGCTCACCGCATGTTATAGTCTCTGTAACAGTGAAAAAATGAAAGCAATCTAAACGTCCCTCACCTCAAGAATGGATTAGAAGGTCATGATATATTCATACAGGGCAGAAGCAGACGACCCAGCACTCCATGTATCAACCTGGGCAACGCCAAAGCCTAATGTTACTCGTTGCCGAAATCTACACTCTAATGCCATTTACACAGAGTTTTAAAACACATAGAAAATGAGGGTTGCGTGTGGATCCAGGTAGTAAAAGTACAGAGTGCATGGACATGACCATTGCTGGACAGGGAAGTGACCCCTGGAAATAAGGAGAAAGGAAAGCAACCAGAAAGGGAACATAGTACACATATTTGTAGTATTTTTAAGCTCAGAAGTGGAAACCCCAAGTTCATTATTTTTACTACCTGTTTTTTCTCCTACATGTCAGAAATATTTCATAAATGCAAAAAATTTTTGAGCCACACACCAAAAAAGTCCTGCCTGCCAGGGAGGACTGTGCCTGCCTGACCTTTAATACGCCAGTGCAGGTGAATGAGTCACAGAAAAACTGACATAGGTATCAGAGATATCCAGAGCCCATTTCTATTGGTGACAAGATGGGGGGCATGGTGCCAGGTTAAAAATAAAATCTGGCTTTCTGGGAAAGAAGCTTTGGCGGTATGTTATCTGAAAACAAGATGACATGTTCTTAGCATTGATGCAGGGTTAAAAGGTTAACATCCATGTGAAAATCCGCCCAAACCACCACATCCAAACCCTGTTACATGTAGGCAGGCAGGCAAGGATGACTCAACTCTCAATAGCTGGAGTCTGGGAAACAGCATGCCCGCAGAACTAGGCGCCGTGATGTTTTGGAATATGTGTCGGTGAGGTTCTCCATGTTAAGTAGCTTTACACGTTGTTATTAGAATCACGTTAGCGCAGCGCTACAGCAAACGTCCCACGTCCACAGATGATTCTTTCCTAGAAACCTATTGGTTTGCTTTTCTTCTCTTTTCCTTCTGAATAGCAGCTGACAGACAAAGGCGAGCTGGCCTGGGCCTTTGATGCCAATGCCAATTGAACAATAGCCCTGCTTGTGGCAATCACCCTCTTTGTTCAGCCAGGAGAATGCTGAAGCTGTTGCTCTCGTTGGATCCCGTGTATGTGGGTGGCCAGAGCAAGGTGCATTTGGCAGCCAGATGTAGATTCTGGGTGGTATGAGCTGACTGTCCACATAGCTAAAGCTGGGGACTTGGCTGGGACTCCCCTGACCAGTGCAATCAGAGAGACCAGATGGACTCGCCTCCTGGTCCTTTGAAGATGGTATCCTTTATTTAGCTAAAGGGGAGAGGCAGCCAACCATCTGACCTGGAAAGCGTTCTCGGGCAGCCTGGCTCTTTCTGTGCACATCTAAAAGAAAGGGAAAGGGCACTGTTGAAAGGAAATTTAGGGAGCGCCTTTGCAAGCCACTGAGGAGTTTGTAAAATCACACTTAACAAATGGGCACCAGAGGTTCCATTAACCATTGGCAACTTCCCATTTATTTTCCTGGGGCAGCTCCACCAAGAAGGCAGACGACACTACAGGGAATTTGTCACCACTTCTAGGGGTTTTCTTGCTAGTGCTGCTATGGCCACCAGAGCCATTTCTAGCTGTGGGGGCTGCTCCTCACTGTAGATCACCCTCCTTAGAAAGACAGTCTGGACATGACTGGTAGGTTGGGGTGCAAGGGCTTCACTTGTGCTGTTCTCAGGTGGAGGTACTCAGTTCTTATCACACGCCCAGGGGGATCCAAATATGACCAAGGTGTGTTGTGTTAGCCAGTCAATCGTGTCTGACTCATTTTGACTGCATATAGCCCGCCAGGCTCCTAAGTCCATGGGATTCTCTAGGCAAGAATACTGGAGTGGGTATCCATTCCCTTCTCCAGGGGATCTTCCCGGCCTAGGCCTCGAACCCGGGTCTCCTGCATTGCAGGTGGATTCTTTACCATCTGAGCCACCGGGGAAGCCCTGTGACCACGGTGAGCTCAGCATAGAGCTCCACCCTGCCCACATCAGGTCCTGGGATTCCTCTAAAATTCAACCAGGGCTAGGCTCTCTACTCAACAAATCCATTTGCAATCAACCAACCACCTTGTGTTTTGAACTCTAATCCAGTTTCCACACTGTGGCTTCATACTCTTTCCCTGTCTAAGCGCTTTCAGATAGTCTACCTAATTGGATGGTATTCCCAATTTGGATGAGTGTTTCATCCCTAAATACAAACTCTTTCCCCATATAGAGCCTGCTCTAGTATCCTGCTCAACTCAATACTTGTTGGAGTTAAGGTGGAGATATAGGAGCAGAGGGCCACTGTGCATAGTTGCACAAGTTATTCACTGCACAAAGTCTTCCAGACAAGATGGTGAATGGGGACAGAAATACCATTAAAGAGTCCTATGGACTTACAGTATCTCCATCTCGTCAATACCTAATTGGTGCAAGTGCCAGTGTTAGTGTTTTACCTAGTCAAATCAACACACCTTTTTTAAATTTAATTTTATTTTTTTGCCCATTGCAAACGGCTCTCGGGATCTTAGTTCCCAGAAGAAAAGTGAAAGTGAAAGTCGCTCAGTGGTGTCCAACTCTTTGCAACCCCATGGACTAAACAGTCCTTGGAATTCTCCAGGCCAGAATACTGGAGCAGGTAGCTGTTCCCTTCTCCAGGGGATCTTCCCCAACCCAGGAATCGAACCAGGGTCTCCTGTATTGCAGGTGGATTCTTTTCCAGCTGAGTTACCAAGGAAGCCCTTGAAAGGGAAAGATGCTCAGTCGTGACTGACTCTCTGCGACCCCGTGGACTATACAGTCCATGGAATTCTCTAGGCCAGAATACTGGAGTGAGTAGTCTTTCCCTTCTCCAGTGGATCTTCCTGACCCAGGAATTGAACTGGGGTCTCCTGCATTGCAGGCCAATTGTTTACCAGCTGAGCTACCAGGGAAGCCCCCTGACCAGAGATCATACCCACACCCTGGGTAGTGAAAGCTCAGATTCCTAACCACTAGACTAATTTCTTTCTGTTACTAGTGTTACCTATTTTTATTCCACTGTGATTGAAGAACATACTTTACATAATTCCAATCCTTTTAAACTTATTGAAGGTTTTTTTATGGCCTAGTATATGATCTGTATCAGAGGATGTTCTATGTGCTCTTGAGAAGAATATATATTTTGCTGTCATGTGAAGTATTTTATAGAAATTTGTTATCTCTAGTTTGTTTATAATGTTGTTCAAGTTCTTTATTTCCTTGTCGAGCTTCTGCCTAGTTGTTCTATCCATTATAGAAATTGGGGTATTGAAGTTTCCAATTGTAATTATTGAATTTTCTGTTTCTCTCTTCAGTTCTATCAGGTTTTGCTTCACGTATTTTGGAGCTATGTATTTATCTTTATTGTTATTCATTTATTTTTATTTTTATTTATGTTTTGGCTGCACCCCACAGCTTGCAGGATCTGAGTTTCTCAATCAGGAATTGATCCTGTACCCTCGGCAGTGGAAGTGTGGAGTCCTAACCACTGGACTGCCTATGATTTTAGATGCATTTATGTTTGTAATTGTTAAATCTTCCTGATGAATTGACCCTTTCATCATTATAAAGTTTTCCTCCTTATCTCTAGCAACATTTTTGTTTTAAAGACTATAGTATCTTATAATAGGATAACCGCTCCAGCTTTCTTATAGCTGCTGTTTGCATGATATACATTTTTCCAATCCTTTTACTTTCAAACTATTTGTATCTTTGAATCTAAAGTATGTGTCCTGTAGACAGAATGTAGTTGGACCTTGTTTTTTATCCAGTATGTTAATCTCTGCCTCTTAATAGATTTATTTAATCAGTTCACATTTAATGTTATTATTGATACAGTTGAATTTATATATGCCATTTTACATTTTGCTGTCTATATGTCTCATGTAATTTTCATTCTTCTGTCCTCCTTTACTCCTTTCTTTTGCATTAATTAACTATTTTCTAGTGGGACATTTAAACTTCTAATGATTCTTTCACTATGTACAGTTTTAGGACTTAATAGTTTCTCAATGACTTACTATATACATCCTAACTTATTCTTACAAGTTAATCTACTTCAGATTAACCTCAGTAAGATATAAAAATGTTCAGGAAGATTCCCTGGAGGCAGAAATGGCAATACATTCCAGGATTCTTGCCTGGGAAATGCCATGGACAGAGGAGTCTGGCGGGCTGGATCCATGGGGTCGCAAAAAGTCAGACACAACTTAGTGACTCAACAACAACAACATATAGCTCTATTCCCTCCTCCAAAGACCTCCTCAGACTTTCCATTCTGGAAAGTTAACTCCAGAATACACTTTGAAAAGCTGCATAGCTTTATATGCCTCTTTTTTTTTACTTAATAATTCCCTAAGTTATTACAAACTCTTCATAAATATCATTTCTAATTATTTCTTTATTTGGCTGCACCATGGGGCTTGTGAGCTTCCTGTGTGGCTCGGCTGGTAAAGAATCTGCCTGCAATGAGGGAGACCTGGGTTTGATCCCTGGGTTGGGAATATCCCCTGGAGAAGGGAAAGGCTATCCACTCCAGTATTCTGGCCTGGTGAATTCCATGGTCTATATAGTCCATGGGGTCGCAAAGAGTTGGACACAACTGAGCGACTTTCACTTACTCACGGGGCATGTAGGATCTCAGTTCCTTGACCAGGGATTGGAAACCAGGCCATAGCAGTGAAAGCTGGGAACCCTAACCACTAGGCAACCGGGGAACCACTTCATTTCTAATTATTGCACAACCAGTCCATCAGGTTGAATATACCACAATTTTAAAAACTTTAAAAAAAAGCTTTTATTTTGTATTGGAGTATAGCCATTTAATAATGCTGTGACAGTTTCAAGTGGACAGCAAAGGGACTTAGCTATATAAACTTTATATTTTAGAACAGTTTTAGATTCAGAGAGAAAATGGGAAGATAAAACAGATTTTCAGTATATGCTACACCCAGTTTTACCTCCATTGTTTATGATTTACTTTTGTTTGCTTCTAATTTTTCACCATTTTAAGTAATGCCATGGTGAATATCTTGTGCGTTAGTATTTTCGTATTTTAAGTTTTTTACATGAAGTGTATTTTTTACAGAGATTCAATTACCCAGTCAAAATATTTTAGAATGTATTAGACTTTATAAGATTAAAGTTCCAGGCTTGGGTCTGTTATCACAATTCTGCTTGGCATCAGCATAGTAATTACGTTATGATTTCTAGGTTTGTTCATGTGAAAGGTGTACTTCTTAAGTATAGTCTCTAGTGTAAGACAGTCATGAAACTAAATAGTTTGTAAGAATTGACTGAGGTCCTTGGTATGAGATGATCTAAACACCCCCAAATAGACCTATTCAAGTCTAACCATGCCAGTCACACTTAATGATCAGCCTAACCATAATTAAATATATAACAAGGCAATTAGCCTTTTCAATTTGACCACAAGATAGAGAATTCAACATGTTATTTACATTTGGTCCCATGTGGTAGAAAGTTGGTCTAGACCAGTCAGTCATTCTCAAAGTATGGTCCCCAGACCAGCAGAATCGCTGGTCTGGAGAGACCAGATAGTGAAGAATGACCTTAACATTCAGGTGCAGGAGTCAAAACCCCCAAACCTTCAAATCTGACATGTTTAACCTCACATTCAGCCCCAAGTACTTGTGCATGTTGGCTACAAACACTTCACCTTTCCCCAGTTGATAAGATAAAGGACAAAGGAAGGATATAGATAAACATCAAGATAACCATTTTGGAGTGATCTGATGTAGGAAAAGGAGGTAATAAATCACTGATGTTATAAAACCACTTTTTGGTATTCAGGCCAGGCTGACTATGGCTGGAGTGAAGTTGTTTGAGCTTAAAGCCCATAGCAGGCAAATTCAATATTCTCTCTCAACTGGCATTTGAGAGCAAGGTCTTGGTATAGCCTGTTCCTCTCCTGCCACAAGTAACTCCCAAGATGTAGAGAAAGGGCAAGTTAGGAGGCTCCTGGGACTCTTTATTATTTTTTTAATTTATTTATATGTTTTTGGTTGCACTGGGTCTTCATTGCTGTGCAATGGCTTTATCTAGTTGCAGCAAGCAGGGGCTAGTCTCCAGTTGCAGTGCACAGGCTTCGCAGTGGCTTCTCTTGTTGCAGAGCATGGGCTCTAGGTGTGTGGGCCTCAGTGGTTGTGGTCCGCAGGCTCTGAACCACAGCCTCAGTAGTTGTGGCGGCCCACAGGCTTAGCTGCCCGCAGCATGTGTAATCTTCCCAGACCGGGGACTGAACTCACATCCCCTGCATTGGCTGGTGGATTCTTAATCCCTGGTCCACCAGGAAAGTCTTGGGACTCTTGAACTTGAAGGCTACAGAGGCTACCATGTCACCTGAGTAGCCACTGGCCAATGGCCCATGGTGAGTGACACTGTGGCAGAAAGGAACCATGGTCACATAGCCTGGGAGAGTCATCTCAGAGAGGGCATGAAAGTTTCTGAGGCTTTGCAGAAAAGCTGCACCAGTGTGCTTTCCCTCACCCACCCTGGTGGCGATGAGAACGTGAGTGTTCTAGTATGAAAAACAGGGCTTAGTTTGCATGCCTTGTGTTCATTTTTAAAATCGTATAAAGTCTGGGGAATTATAAATACTTCAGAGCATAACGGATCAAGCCAAACCCTAGCAAGCTGAGGGGGTTCTCCTAGAGTTCATGAGCTCCAACTTCTTCCTCATCCTGGTCCCTGGGAGCAGGTGATTGGCTGTGGGGTAGTCAGAATATAAATGAGGATGAAGCATAGCAAACCATGGAATGGCCCCAGATCCTTCTCCCAGTCCTGTGTGCTGGAAGTTGAGGCAGGGAATAGGGAAGAGAGGAGGAATAGAATTAGCCATGCTCAGGTCTAAAGGAAGTTGGAGGTTAAAAGAGACCTTGTCACCTGAAGAAGGACAAAGTTGGCCAGGGCCAGAGGGAGGTTTTATTGTTGTTCAGTTGCTAAGTCAGGTCTAACTCTTTGTGACTCCATGTACTGCAGTACACCGGGCTTCCCTGTTCCTCACCATCTCCCCGGGTTTGCTCAAACTCATGTCCATTGAGTCGGTGATGCCATCCAGTCATTTCATCCTCTGTCATCCCCTTCTCCTGCCTTCAACCTTTTCTAGCATCAGGGTCTTTTCCAATGAGTCGGCTCTTCACATCAGGTAACAAAAGTATTGGAACTTCAGCATCAGCAATCAGTCCTTCCAGTGTTGATTTCGTTTAGGATTGACTGGTTTGATCTCCTTGCACTCCAAGGAACTCTCAAGAGTCTTCTCCAGCCCCACAGTTTGAAAACATCAACTCTTGAGTGCTCAGCCTTCTTTATAGTCTAACTGTCACCCTCTATGTAAAGAGGGGGACCACCTGATGTGAAGAACTAACTCATTGGAAAAGACCCTGATGCTGAGAAAGATTGAAGGCAGGAGGAGAAGGGGACGACAGGGGATGAGGTGGTTGGATGGCACCACCAACTTGATGGACATGAGTTTGAGCAAGCTCCAGGAATTGGTAATGGACCGGGAGGCCTGGCATGCTGCAGTCCATGAGGTCTCAAAGAGTTGGACACAACTGAGTGACTGAACTGAACTGAACTGTCTGATCTATTACTGAAGGGCAAAGAGGGGAGAACAAAAATCTCTAGAAGACCCCCAAGTGTAGGAACCCCACTCCTGGGTGGGCAAAGTGGAAATATTAGGTCTAAAAAGTACAGCTCCCACTTCTGCTCCAGAACTTAATAATTGTTAGGAACTACCCAAAAAAGGGGGAAAAGACTCACATTTCTTATTGTAAACCCAAATGCTTTCCAAGTTTACCAATTTGAGGTACTTTAGCAGATAATCCCAAATGTATCTAGTGCCAAATCCCCACCCACATAATTGTCAGACCTCTGACACTGTGGGCATTTCCCCTCCCAGTTATGATCCCCCTGGAGCGCTCAGAAGGTCTTCCAGGTGCTCCTGTGGGAGCCTGGCCCACCGCCTGAGCCCTGCTCCAAACTGTGACCTCAGCCTTCCCCTCAGGCCAAGAGCTCTGGCAGCCTGCTCACAGCCGGCCGCCCACAAGGAAAACCGTTCTGGGACACCCTGTTACTCTACCAAGAGAAGCAAACAACTCTTTGTCACTTGTCTTGTTTGGTCTGGGGACTGGGACAGATTAAGATATTCAGGCCAAAGAGCAATCTGGAGTTCAGAAGACCAGGCAGGTCAGTTTGTACTGCATTTTTACGGGCACAAATAAGTACTATGGAAACTGGCATTACGAATAACTGCCTCTGATGAACAGCAGTATGCTACAGTGCTCTGTGGTTTCATCGTGGCTTTAACATTAAGATTCATGCTATAACTTGCACATGAAATTTTTCAGTTTTTTTCTTAATTTTCACGGATTGTCAGAGATGATAATGATTAGTGTTCACTTCGCTAGCTCTGGCCTGGCAGAAGATTGCAGAAAGAAATAGCCTAACAGCGACATTAGCCCTTTACACTGGGTTCAGAGGGCCTACTTGTGGCCAAGCCCAGGGTATGGAGAGAATCATTAAGGACGGACTGCTTTTGGTAAACTTGTCCACATTCCTAGCATTAGCCTTAGTCACTCAGTCACGTCCAACTCTTTGTGACCCCATGGACTGTAGCCCACCAGGCTCCTCTGTCCATGGGATTTTCCAGGCAAGAATACTGGAGTGGGTTGCCATTTCCTTCTCCAGTCCATATTCCTAGGAGGAGAAAAATCTCATCCAATAGACTGATCAATTCCCATGATGGCATGGGTCAGCATGTTTTTACATTAAAATTTGTTTGCCTTTTAAACCTCTACTGATTTTTTTTACTCAAAAAGCAATGCATCATTCAAGCAAATCAAACAATTCAAAGGCATTTAATAACCTCTCCCTTTTCCTTTCCCTTTAGTCCATCTAACATTTCAATGCCACCGTGGTGAGTTTGCCATTTTTCCCACATTTCTTTAAACACACCTAAACGTATTTACATATATAAGGTTTTGGTGTTTTTGGTTTTTTAAATAAAGCAGTTCTAATTGTTAGATACTGGTCTGTGACCGTCTAATGCCAGGAAAACAAACTCAAATCTGTGTTCCCAGTTGTACTAAGTAGCCAAAGTTATTATGTTGCTATTGTTCAGTTGCTAAGTGGTGTCTGACTCTGCAACCCTGTGGACTATAGCATGCCAGGCTCCCCATCCTTCACTATCTTCCAGGGTTTCCTCAGATTCATGCACACTGAGTCCGTGATGCTATCTACCCATCTCATGCTCTGCCACTCCCTTCTCCTTTTGCCGTCAATTATGTCAAATTGTAATATCTACTGTGTGAGAGACAGTGTTCTTGGGTCCTCAGCTGTCACCTTATTTATCTCTTAGAGCAAACCTATGAGCTAAATATTATTATCATCTCCATTTTGCAAATGAGAAAACTGAGGCCAGAGCAGTTAAGCAGGTTCCCGCTTGACCATGAGCTTTGTGAGGGAAGAAATTCTGGTGTTTTTTTCACTGGTGTATCACCAGCATCCAACATAGAGTTGACATGGAGTAGAGCCTGGTGCGTAGATTTTGGCTATACTATGGTTGTGTGAGTTCGTGTAGACAGCAAGTGGTGAGGCAGGGTCCGAACCTATGTCTGCGCTTAGCTACTTTGATATCTTTGAAGTAGTGACACTGGGGAGAGGGTACTGAGCTTTGCATGCTGGGGCCTCTCTTTAGTTCATGGGGATCACAGCAAAACACCCCCTTCTGAACCTGATTTCACCCCCAGACTAAGCAGGGTGGGTGAGGTGTCTACCTGAGCTGGAAAATAGAATCACGCCCCCAATAGAACTCCTTCCTCAGGGCAACTGTCTGCAGTGTTATCCCATCTAATATTCCTGGGACTTGGTGTGCAGAATGTCTATAAAGGCAGACAAAGAGCAAAGCTTTCTGGAGACTGGCAAGTGGCCAGTGCTTCTGCTTTGCTGACTGAGGAGAAACAAATGAAAAATGAATGGATGGATATGCTCTAGACACTCATGCACCAGGCACTTTTACTAGCAGGATATTCAGTTTGCTCCCAGAATGGTCAGTGGTTTTGTGAATGAAGATACTGAGATTCAGGGAGGTATAATGATGGTCCACAGCTCTAAGGGGCCCAGACCCTATACAGTTGTATGGACTCTCTCACACTTACCCTTAAAAAAGACCAATGTTTTAAAATCTGGATTGGAATTAAGGGTGTTTGTTTCTGAGCTGAGTAATGTTTTTGAGACTGGCTGGTACATTTTTGGGGCCAGCCCTCTCACAGCCTTCTGTCCTGTTCTTCCCCCACGTGTGCCTGCCCCTTCACAGCACACCTGTGCAGTCCCACACCTGGAACCTCTGCCCCTCGGGTTGCATTTTCTCACCTTCCCTCAATCAGTCTTGCCAGAATGAAGTGAAACCAACCAGTCCTAGGGAGGTTCCTTGGCTGCTCTTCGGCTTGGCAGCTTGTTAATTCTGAAGGGGAGGATTGCATTTGAGAGCAAGTATTACCTTTATCTTCTTGTGATGCTGTTTTGTGATTTCCTGGCCACTGCTGTGAATAGTGGGTATCGGAAAAAAAGAAAAAGAAAAAGAAAGAAATGGTTAACCTCTTCATTGGCCTTCAGCGTGGTGGCTCCAAAGAGCTGTTGTGAATAGCTCTTGGTAATGGGATTATATTCTTCATCATCTGCCCTTTTCACCCCAGTACAGTAGCAGTGCTGAGACCTTCAGGGATCACATCAACCAAATCCCAAGTTAGAGGTATTTTAAATTCAAAAATCCACACTCAGTTGCACCTGTTCTTTCCTGGCTACCGTGGTAAATTTGGAGTTTGCATCTAACTCCTTGAAAATTTATTTTAAAGTAAGTGGAGGCTTGTTTTGAGGTTGAAAAGTTATTTAAACATGCATCCTGGACAGCATGGCTGAAAGTGGGGTATAAATGCATCAGGATCCCCACTTGAGATTTTTGTTTTAGCCCAGTGCATTCAAAGCAATAATCTACATTGTGCCCAGCCAAGTAGTGAGTGACTATGTTAGGAGGATTAAAGGATTATTATTTTTTTAATCCACTGGAACCCAGGCCATGGTCCCTCTCTCCATAACATTAATAACTATAATAGACTACATTTGGATACCTCTTTTCTTCAAGATTCTCAAAATGTTTTGTTTTGTTTTTGCCAAAGGTAACTTACCAAATCACAGGTTGATTTTTAAGAACTAGAAAGAGCCTCAGAGATCAAACCAGACAAACTCCTTCTTTAAAGCTGATGTTTGAGGCCCAGGCCAGTCTCTCATAATCCACTTACTGACAGAGCAAAACTCAAACCCAGACCATCATATTCTTAGCCTGTAGTTTTTCCTCCCACACTCTTGTCTTTCAAGGTATGCCCTGGGGATTTATCACATGGCATCGCCAAAGAGCTTGTAAGAAAAGCAGAATCTCAGGCCCCGCCTGGACCTGCTGAATCAGAACCTGCGTTTTAACAAGAGCGCTCCTCCAGTGTCCATGTGCACCTTCAAGCCTGAGAAGCCCTGCTTTCCATCTCACTGCCACTGCCCACAGCTCTGTGACCTTTGCATTTGACATCAGACCATTTTCTAGACATGCCCAAGAAAGTGCAATAAAATAAGTACAATAATCCTGTGGAAATAACACTCCTTAAGAAAAGTGTTATAGTGACATCTGACCAAAGCAATGAAAGAAAAAGATCAGAAGAGAATCCTTCTGGCACTTTTGCGGAGAACTTCAGCTGGGCACTTGGAAGAACAGGGTGCCTGCTCTGAATAAGCTTATCATCAGGTGAAAGAGAGAAATGTAGGGTCCAGGAAGCAAAAATTGCATTGAATTCTAAATCAGGATGCAAAGAGTTTAGGGAAATTTTCCTGAGGGACACCCCTAATTCATCCTCCTCCCTGTTGCCAGACAGAAATTTCTACACAGCAACGTTGACCAACTCTTGTCCTTCAGTGATCCACCACTGCCTGCAGAATGAGGTCCAAAGTCCCTGAGCTGTTCTTGAGGTTCCTCTTCAGCCTCAGCATCCTCTTTCCGCATCACCCCTTCTCATACCCTTGTGCCCCAGGAACACTGGTCTGCCTGAAATTTCCTAGTCGGCCAAGCCTTCATTCATCTCAAAGACTCCTGAATAATTCATCCTTCCTTCCCCATCCCTTCATCCAGCTAATTGTTTCTCATCCTTGTGGTCACTGACAACATGCCACCAAGAAATGTTCTTCAGATTTTAGATAGATGCCCCTCCTCTATGTTCCCATTAGGCCCTGAGCTATGGACTAGATGCTTGTATCCTCCCGAAATTGATGTGTTGAAACTCTAACCACCACCCCGCCCCCAATGTGACGGTATTTGGAGGTGGGATCCTTGGGAGGTAATTAGGTCTAAATGAGGTCACAAGGGTAGGGCCCACCTATGATGGGATCAGTGCCTTTATAAGAAAAGGAAGAGGGCGTCCTTGGTGGTCCAGTGGTTAAGACTCTGCCTGCCATTGCAGGGGACACGGTCCAGGAAGATTCCAAGGGCTGTGAGGCAGCTGAGCCCATGTGCCACAACTACTGAGCCAGAGCCCTAGAGCCGGCGAGCTTCAACAAGAGAAACCACTGCACAAAGAAGCCTGTGCGTCACAACTAGACAGTAACCCCGCTCGCCCGTGCAACAACGAAGAGCCAGAGCAGTCCAAATAAACGCGTAAATAAAAAGAAAGGGGAGAGCCACCAGAGCGCTCTCTCTGCCATGTGAGGACACAGCAAGAAGGCAGCTGTCTGCGAGCCAGGAAGCAGACTCTTACCAGAAGCCAAAGACTCAGGCTCTCACCAGGAAGCAAGTCTGCCAACACCTTGACCTTGGACTTCCCGGCCTCCAGAACTAGGAGAGCTAAATGTCTGTTGTTTAAGTCACCTTGTCTCTGGTATTTTTTTATGACAACCTAAGCAGACTAGATTACTCTGTGCCCCCCACCCACTGTCCTGCTGGCTGCGTATTCCTTTTGTCCCACAAACAGCAGGCTCCTTGAGGGCCACGGGCACATCTCTCATTGTCCATCCCCAGAACACTGGGCTGTCAAATGCATTCCACAGACGCTTATGAAATGAATGGGGGAAAGAAAAGAGTGTGTGAATAAGTACGTGCTTGCAGGAGATGGAATTTGAGCTGAGCCTTGAAAGATGGATTTTAATAGCTATGGGGAGGAGGAAAGGAATGAATAGACACACAAACAAGGGCAAGGACCGTGATGAGTGAGTGCACGGGGAGAATTAGGGACGTGAGAAGGATGGGGAAGTTTTGTCTAAGACAATGGTGAGAGAAAATGGGGTTTGAGGTCAAGCAAAGGAAGTTGATTTTCTACTGTTATTGATGTCAAGTTTTCTTTTCTTTTCTTTTTTTGGCTGCCAGGGCATACAGGATGTTAGTTCCCCAATCAGGGATCAAACCTGTGCCCCTTGCAGTGGAAGCACAGAGTCTTAAGCACTGCACCATCAGAGAAGTCTCACTGCTGTCAATATTTAAATATTTTTGTTTTAAAGTATAACATAGATACAACAAATTGCAGGCATCTTGAGATTATAGCTTGATAAATTTTTACATACGTACACTGTTAGGGGCTGAATTGTATCTGCCCCCCACTCCCCCCTCCCCCGCCCCGCCACATTCATGTGTTGAAGTTCTAAGCCCCCAATACCTCGAAAGGGTCTTTAAAGAGATATTTACATGAAAACATATAAATCCATGGCTGATTCATGTCAATGTATGACAAAACCCACTACAATATTGTAAAGTAATTAGCGTCCAACTAATAAAAATAAGTGAAAAATAAATAAATAAAGAGATATTTACATGAAAACAAAGCCATTAGGATGGGCCCTGGTGTCCTTATAACCAAAAGAGATTAGGACAAAGACACACATAAAGGGACCATGTGAAAACAGAGAAAGAAGGCGGTCATCTATAAGCCAACAAGCGACTGAAACAACTTAGCACGCAGCACACGGCCCATCAGTGGTAGGTCTGGTTTCAAACCCCGTTCCCCTGACACCACTTCACCCAAGCTCTCCAAGCAGAGGTGACCACCTGAGTTCCTTTTTATCTCCCAGTCTCCAAACACACTGTGTGCATGGGTGCTAAGTTGACTTTAGTTGTGTCCAATTCTTTGTGACACTGTGGACAGTAGCCCCCCAGGCTTTTCAGTCCATAGGATTCTCCGGGCAAGAATACTGAAGCAGGTTGTCATGCCCTCTTCCAGGGGATCTTCCCAATTCAGGGATCAAACCCATGGTTCTTAAGTCTCCTGCATTGGCAGGCAGATTCTTTACCACTAGCACTGCCTGGGAAGCCCCCAAGTACACTGGCCTAGTGTTATTCTATTCCATGGTTTAAAATTCCTCATGCGTGGTGCTGGTGTCTTTAGAACTGAACAGGTTTTTGCCATCAGTAAGTTCTTCCTGATGCCTAACCTTAAACACCCTGGTTGCCTTATAATGAAGGATGTGGCCTTCCCTCTGTTCCGCTGCCTGGGGAGTCTGGATCAGCTGCCTGTCTTCATTATTATCTTGCATCCTTGAAGACAGTATATTTATTAGCAATTGTTCAAGTTTCTTAAAAATGTGAGCTTCTCATGCTCTTCCTGCCCTATGGCCCTTGAGTCCAAGCTCCTCCTACACAGTCTCTTTTCTCACCAACAGCTCAGGTTTCTTCATCAATCTGGCACATGGAGCCCCAGCTCATAGTCCCCACAGGTCTAGGGAAGACAAGATTACATTTCCACAATTGTGCTTCCATGCATATTTTGCAATTTCAGAGCTGTCCATAAGCCTGAAGAAATATCTTATACTGAAGCACATAAAAGACATTGACAGGTGCAAAACCCTGAACCACCAGCATTTAGCCAAAAGGGTTTCTAAGCCTCTCTCTTCAAACAATTTTGTTTCCTCTCCTCTTGTGCTCCAGATTCATCCCTCTCTGTGTTATTTTTTTAAATCTTTTTCTGATAATTGTGTGTTTATAAAATAGCACCTCACGTGCACCCAGCAAATGTGCAAACTGTTTCATAATTAAAGAGCGCCCAGTTCCCCCAAATCTGGCGTGTGTGATTAAAACACATGATTTGCTCAATGTTTTAATGGAATGTGTGGCTAAAGTGCTAGAGCCCCACTCAGAATCACCAGCTGAAATGATGATCAGAGCATTCAACCATTATGTTTGTAGTCTTACATTGCCTTTATCAAGTTATTGTATTTGTTTTTGACCAAGAAAAATCCACTTCTCTTATAAGAACAGCAGAATTATTTGGAGAGACAGAAAAGAGTCATTTGGGGAAAACAAAATGCTAACTTTAGAAACATTCTGGATTTCTAATTGTCCCTCCCCCCCTCAACCCAAATCATCTGAGAAATATGTCTTATTCCACAGCACGTATCTGGCCATGCACATCATAATCTAATTAATCATTGTGGCTATTCATAGGTATGACTTGCATGTAGGATATTAATAATAATCATGTCAACCATTACTATTAACAAGAATGAATTGCACATGTATTGAGGGCTTCGTGGTGGCTCAAATGGTAAAGAATTTGCCTGTAATACAGGATACCTGAGTTCAACCCCTGGGTTGGGAAGATCCCCTGGAGAAGGGAATGGCTACTTATTCCAGTATTCTTGCCTGGAGAATTCCAGGGACAAAAGAGCCTGGCAAGCTACAGTCCCTGAGGTCGCAAAGAGTGAGATACGACTGAGTGATTAACAGTGAGTTGTATGATTTACAACTATTTACAACTATTTTAGCCTTTCCCAATGCCCCTGAGATAGGCAATGTAGGTTTTAGTATTCCCATTTTATAGTTAAGAACATGGAGGCACAAAGAGAGATGAAGTGAGTATACAGTTGGAGAGATATAACCTTGCAGGTCACATTTGTTTATAGATTGACAGGAGAATGAATATAATCTTGAGTTACGATTGATCTATAAAATTTACATACTTAAGCTCTGTCCTCCCGGTGAATATCTATGTCATCAAGTGAACAATCTTAAGACCCAGCTAGCTGTTTCCTGTCTTGTAGATTCAGATATCAACTGAGAAACTGTCCATCACATCTGCTATCTGAAATGCCCAAATTTGAAGCATGTAATTGTCTGTTTCAGTTTTGAGGCCAAAAGTCCTCAAACTTCTGCTACGTGATAAGCCATTTTTACCTCATTTAGGTGATGGGGTAAACTGGTTTTAATGTATTCTTTCCATGATAAATGTGGGTGACCCATTTCCTTCACTGATGTCAATAATTCACATTAACATTTGGATTAGCACCTTAGTTTGTCAAAGCATTTTCACTTATAATATTTGATTCTGCCTGAAACCCTGGGATCCCGGTTGGGTTCATGATAACATTCCCTTGTCCAGGCAAGAAGACAAAGGTACAGTGAATAAGATATTCAAGTATTTATGGTGTGTCTATTATGAGACAGGCACTACAGTAAGCGCCAGGGGTGATGACAATGATGACAAGAAAAAACAAATGCAATCCTACCCCTTAATGTTTATAGTCTAGTGCAGTGAGTAGACAATCAAATAATCATAACACCAATGTAAAATTTGAACTGAATGTAATAGCCCTTTCATCCACATAGTCCATCAAAACATTGTACAAGCCATGTGTTTTAAAAACATGTAAGGTTGATACTTCCCTGGTGGTCTAGTGGTTAAGAATCTCTCTTCCAGTGCAGGGGATGTGGGTTCAATCCCTGGTCCAGGAAAATCCTACATGCTGCAGGACGACTAAGTCTGCATACTACAACTACTGGGGGCGGGGTGGGGGGTGGATTCATTAAAAAAAAATGTGAAGTTTTAAAAGAAAAACATGCCAAGTTTTTATAAGGAGAAGAATATATTACTCTGGGAACCTCAAATATGGGGATTTGGCCTTTTCAGACCCAGGACAGCTTTCCTGGGAAAGTAAAATGATCTCAAGATACAGAAGATAAGTGACTGGAAAGTGAAGAGACTGATCTTGGAGGCAGAGAGAGGAGCATGTGAAAATGCCCTGCAGTGGGAAAGAACTCAGTGTGACCACTGGAGGTCAATGTGATGGGATGTCAGAGCATGGAAGAATACAACTCGCCACAAAGCTGAAAAGGCTGCTTCTATGTGACAGGTTTTAAACTTTTATTCTAATGACTCTATGAGAAGCATAAAAGATCTTCAAGTATGAGGATAGGGGGGCACAATTTGGTCTACGGTTTGTAAAGAATATTCCAGATACAATGTAGAGAACGCATTGAAGAAGGCCAAGATGGATGTGGGTTGAATAGTCAGATGAGTATTGCAGAAGTCCAAGTGAAGAAAGGTGGACTGTGAACTGAACTTAGACAGAAGATGAATTTGAGAGGTTTTTAGTAGGGAAACTTTGGAACTAAATGGTAGATTGAATATGAAGATTAGTATGAAGCAGTAAACTGAGAACTTCCAGATACACAACCTAGATTTAGAAAAGGCAGAGGAAATAGAGATCAAATTGCCAACATGGGTCATAGAGAAAGCAAAGGAATTCCAGAAAGACATCTACTACTGCTTCATCGACTATGCTAAATCCTTTGACTGTGTTGATCACAACAAAATGTGGAAAATTCTTCAAGAGATGGGAATACCAGACCACCTGACCTCCTCCTGAGAAAAATGTATGCAGATCAAGAAGCAGTGGTTAGAACCAGACTTGGAACAACAGACTGGTTCAAAATTAGGAAAGGAGTATGTCAAGGCTGTATATTGTCACTCTGCTTATTTAACTTCTATGCAGAGCACATCATGTGAAATGCCGGGCTGGATGAAGCATAAACTGGAATCAAGACTGCAGGGAGAAATACCAACAACCTCAGATAGGCAGATGATACCACACTAATGGTAGAAAGGAAAAAGGAACTAAAGAGCCTCTTAATAAGGGTAAAAGAGGAGAGTAAAAAGGCTGGCTTAAAACTCAAAATTCAGAAAACTAAGATCGTGGCATCTTGTCCTATCATTTCATGGCAAATAGAAGGGGAAAATGTAGAAACAATGACAGACTTTATTTTCTTGGGCTCCAAAATCACTGAAGATGGTGACTGCAGTCTTGAAATTAAAAGACACTTGCTCCTTGGAAGGAAAGCTATGACAAACCTAGACAGCGTATTAAAAAGCAGAGACACCACTTTGCTACAAAGGTCCATAAGTCAAAGGTATGGTTTTTCCAGGAGTCATATATGGATGTCAGAGTAGCACCATAAAGAAGGCTGAGCGCCAAAGAATTGATGCCTTCAAATTGCAGTGCTGGAGAAGACTCTTGAGACTGCAAGGAGATCAAATCAGTCAGTCCTAAAGGAAATCAACCCTGAATATTCACTGGAAGGACTGATGCTGAAGCTGAAGCTCCAATAATATGACCACCTGATGCAAAGAGCTGACTCAGTGAAAAAGACCCTGATGCTGGGGAAAAATGAAGGCAAAAGGAGAAAGGAACAGCAGAGGATGAATGGTAATAGCATCACAGGCTAAATGGACATGAATTTGAGCAAACTCAGTGAGAGAATATAGGACAGGGAAACCTGACATGCTGCAGTCAGGCACGACTTAGCGACTGAACAACATGAAGAAGTAAAAGGTGACCCCAACATTTCAGGTTTGTGCAAATGAGTCCATGGCTGTACCATGGAGAATAATATAAGAAGTCAAATTTGTGGGATGGACATCATGAGTGTGGGTTGACATGTGTTAAGTTTGAGATTCTAAGACATCCAACAACAGGGCCAAGAAGAGTTGATTTATGGATGTGGAACATAGAGGTCTGGGCTAGGGATACAAATTTGTGAGTAATTCTCATGTAGGTGATAATCAGAGCCATAGATGTGAACAAGACAAGATAACCCATACAGAGATTCTGGAGTGAGGAAAAAGAGGGTCTTGGAAGGAGCCTTAGGTTATTCCAACATTTAAAGGCCAGAGAGAAGAAGGCAAGTCTATAAAGGAAAGAAAGACTTGCCTGAAAGTTAGGAGGAACACCAAAGACCTGGTTTAATGGTAGTTAAACAGAGATTTTCAAGAATGAGGGAACTGATGAGTCAAGTGGTGCTGAGAAGTTAAGTAATATAAGAATTGAAAAATATATCTGTTGGGTTTAGGAACATGGAGGTCAATGTGAACTAGGACTGGGAGTCAGAAGCCAGATTGTGATGGATTGAAGAGAGTGGGAGATGAGGATATGCAGACCATTAACTAGACAGCAATTTCAGGGCTGGTTTTCAAGCACACTTAGGTTCTAAGGCACATGTAATAAAAAAATATAACAATAAAATAATGAAAGCCGGTTTTTACTTTGAATTTGAAAATATGGGATAAGCAAAGTGAATTTTGCTTTGCAGTTTCTCTCACCTTCCTCTTCTGTTACCCTCTCTTCTAAGCGTTCAAGCTGTTCTCAGGCTTCCCACTCCAGCTTCTTTAAATTATTTGTTTATTTGGCTGCGTCAGGTCTTAATTGCAGCACGAGAGATCTTTGTTGTACCAGGCGGGCTCAGTAGAGCAGTGGTATGTGAGATCTTAGTTCCCTGACCAGGGATTGAACCCGAGTTCCCTGTATTGGAAGGTGGATTCTTATCCACCGGACTACCAGGGAAATCCCTTCCCACTTCGGCTTGATTTTCCAGGTTAACTTCATGTCCTCTGTCATGAGGACGTTGGCTCCCAGCCTCTACCACTTAGCATCCCCAAACTGCTTTTAGAAGGCTGTCGTACTGGGAAAGGAGCTGGTAAACTGGTTCTCATCAAGTTAAAAATGAATGATCACTGTTATGTAGTAAGACTCTGGGCTAGGGTTTTGCTTTTTCCCCAGGGGCAATTCCATAACAAGTCTGAGGGTTTGGGGACAGTTTAGGATGGACAGGTATAAAGTGAGGGACTTTGATGAGGAGATCATGTTGTGGAGTAGAAGTAGTACTAACTTGTTTGATAATCTCAAATAAAATTTCATCTCTCGGGGACCCCCATTTTTCATTTGTCAGATCTGGTAATGGAGTATATCTCCCAGCCCTTCCAGTCCCAGAATTGTAGGTCTCTGTAGTAAACCCAGGCCCAGGTGAGGGTGTGGCTCCTTGGAAAGGGGGAGAAGGGAAAGAAGGGATGCAGATGGGTAGAGAGGGAAAGGGAAAGTGAGAGAGAGAAAAAAAAAAAGAGAATATAGCATTTCTGCTGTCTCTAGGAAGAAGGTTTAAAGTTAGGTTAAGGTAGAATAGAATCAACTCAGGTGTGTAAATCAGATCGCATTTTAAGTGCTCAGAGAAGCTGCTATTTTTTTTTTTTTAAGAACTCCTGAAGGCAATCTTCAGTAAAGTGAAGAGTCCTTTTGTAGAAGGCATAAATGCCCCTGGATTTACCCCTTTTTAATCACCTAATGTTGGTCTATCAGGTTTCCATAAGCCACTAGGTACATTCATGCTTAATAACAACACGCAGTAAAGAAATGGTTGAGATGCTCGGATAAAGATTAATGCTTGACTTCCTCTTTCAATTCTTTCTTGTACTGCATTTCACAATGAAAACCACTTTCCCCTTGCACTCTAGCTTTTGAAATATTCCTTATAAAGTCATTTTAAGCTGTAGATAGTGGAGAAGATGTGCTGTTATCAGAAATGGGGTGCATGATATGTGTCCAAAATACCTCCTCTAATTAAGAACCAAAGTCTGGAAACAGACGGATGGTGTGTGACAGGTGAGCGGCTCTGTGTCTGAGCTATAGACTGGGGGCAGGCGGTATGCTTTCCAGTAAGCTTGTTCCAGTAAGCTGTATGAGTGAGACCGCTGCATTTCTGTCCTTGCTGGCTTCCCCTCCCAAAGCTGGCTGACGTGCTGGCCTCCATTTAGAGTCACCACTTCGTTCACCGGGAGAAGACAAGCTGTCCAAGCTAATCCATTAGTTAGCCTTCTGCATTAACACAAAACACATGGTGCTCCGTGCTTCATTAGTACAGACGAGGTGTTCCAGCCACTGTGTCCCTGCATAGAGCGTACTGCGGCGGCTGCCCTCAACTGAATGGCTTCACACTCTGTACCTTCCTAACACACTGCCTCCGTCCACAGCCGCTCTCCTCACTCGGTGAACCTGGACAAAGCCTTCTCATCTCCTGCCAGCAGCCAGTAGCCAGTATCCTCTTCCGTGTTGATTAATACTTCCGTCCTGCTCTGTGCCAGGGCGAACGGAGCTGGGTTTGCCTCCTCTCGTGTTTGCTGACCAACCAGAAGAACAAGAGCTGTGCGGCTGGACAGGTCTGTCGGCCCACGGCCGGCCCCAGAGACGAGATGATTAGGGAAGATAATGATGAATGAAAGACTCACAGGTGAAAAATGACTTCTTGGGACACCTTATTGATCTGCCAGCTGAGGTCTTTTTCATGTGGAACCTAAATTTGACATCTCAAATTGAACCTGACTCTTGAATAGTTCATGCAATTTTAGACCTGGCAGTGATTTTAGATGGAATCTAGGGCTTAGCCTAAATGGGAAAACTGAGGCCCTGGGCATGGAGGTGACTTAACACAAAGTAACAGAGTCAACGGCAAAGTTAGGGCTGAGGGACTTCCCTGGTGGTCCAGTGACTAAGAGTCTGTACTCCCCGTGCAGGGGGTCCCGCTTTGATCCCTGGTCTGAGAACTAGCTCCCACACACTGAAACTAAAGATCCCATGTGCTGCAACTAAGACCTGGAACAGCCAGATAAAAGCAAAAAAAAAAAGGAAACCACAAAGTCCGGGCTGGGCCTCAGGTCTGATGCTCAGGTCATTACCACAGGCTGCAGGGTCATTTTCTTAGGCAGGACCCAGGCTCTGTCAATTTGTTAATATATCCGCGCTGGTATAAGACAAGATCAGGCCACACTGCCTAATAATTTAGGTTATAATTCTGCATGTCGCAGTGTGAATCACTCATAGCATTCTACTTTTATGGAACCCTCTGTTTCCAATAAAGCTTTTAATTCTCTGGGGGAAAAAAAGAAAAAAAAAAAAAAAGATCAGGTTACACTGGTCTAATCTAGACCTTGGCTCCAAATGGAGTAATAAAAAGAGGATGGACAGAAGGAGGCATAGGCCTTGGGGAGGAAGAAACCAACTCGGTAAGGAATAGCCAGGAAAAGAGCTTGGCTGTTTGGGCTTTTCTGGTGTCTCAGACAGTAAAGAATCTGCCTGCAATGTAGGAGACCCAGGTTAGATTCCAGAGCCAGGAAGATCCCCTGGAGAAGGGAATGGCTACCCACTCCAGTATTCTTGCCTGGAGAGTTCCATGAACAGAGGAGCCTGGAGGGCTACAGTCTAGGCAGTCGTAAAGAGTCGGACATAACTGAACAGCTAACACTTTCACTCACTCTGAAGAAAACAGCTACTTTTACCCTTATTTAAGTGGGCTTCCCTGGTAGCTCTGTTGGTAAAGAATCCGCCTGCAATGCAGGAGACCCCAGTTTGATTCCTGAGTTGGGAAGATCCGCTGGAGAAGGCATAGGCTACCCACTCCAGTATTCTTGGGTTTCCCTGGTAGCTCAGCTGGTAAGGAATCCGCCCGCAATGTGGGAGACCTGCGTTCAATCTCTGGGTTGGGAAGATCCCATGGAGAACGGAAAGGCTACCCACTCCAGTATTCTGGCCTGGAGAATTCAATGTACTGTATAAGTCCACGGGGTCTCAAAGAGTCAGACACGACTGGACGACTTTCATTCACTCACTCATGTGGGCTGGAGGAAAGCACAAGATGGTGCCAAAAATGCATAACCTCCTTTCGGTGAGAGCTCTTTTTCCTAAGAAGCATTTCACTTTGGGATTTATTTTTTCCATGAAGTGAAGAATCTGAGGATGGAATGAAGAAGCTCTACCAAGTGGGCCGCCAGCAGTCAGAGGCAAGGAGGGGCGGTGGTACGCTCTCTTAACAGGCAACCCAGGAATAGGACCTGCATTGGGGAGCAGTGCAAATTGCCTGGAAGCACAGCAGGGCATGCCCCTCCAGGGTAGGAAAGAGCCAGATTCCCCAATTCAAATACAAACCTCACTGGGAGCCCCTACCTGCCCAATCTCAGCGATCAGCTAACACTGATCGGCATTATCGCCACAGGGTTTGTAGCCTGCAAATAAATCGATGGTCGTGATCAAGGCTAGGCAAAGACCCACTGCCTGCGTCACATGACCCAGCTGTGCATATGCTCACATATGCTTCACACAGCTGAGCACAGCTCCACAGACTGTGGAGCTCTGGTCCACGGAAAACAAAGCCTCACCTCGCCTTCCCATTCTCACCAAAGGCTCTTGGATCCCTTTGCTAATGACAAAGGAGAATCATTAAGCGGCCAGACACACAATAGATGGTCGCAATGTACTGTTGTGTGCCGAGTACTTCAAAACAATGTACGTAATGTGCCAAGTACTGTGTAAACACTAGGGCTATGAAGGTCCAACCCTGCCTGAGTTGGGCATATCTAGTGGGGAAAACAGATGCCCACATTGCTAACTAATGAAATGGGATAAGGGCTATTCAAAAAGGAGGGAAATGAGCTAAAATTTTCTAAGCTACTATGATCCAGTAAGTTTAATCCACCCTTTCATTAGCTCATTAAATAGACATTTATTAAATATCTGCAGGAGCTGTGCTAAGAATACAAACAGAAAAGATCTTTGCCCTTGAAGAATTACACATGTAATTCTTCACAAGGGAAAGATGAATGGATAAGTAATAAGTTAAAAAAATTTTTATAGTTGCTATTTCAAGTCTGCACATGCACAAAATATATTCGAAGGTGTCAGTTTTTAAGCATCTCAAAGTATGTCAAGTTTTGCACCAAAGAATACATACTATTTGAGTCCATTTATATGAAGTTCTACAACAAGCAAAACTAATCTACTATGAAAAAGTCTGAACACTGCCTTTGAGTGGGGTGGGTGGTACTTTCCTTGACTAGGGGTTGGGTTATAGAGTTATGTATTTGTCAAAGTTCACTGAGTGGTCCACAAGATGTGTGGGCTTCATGCTTATAGATTTTACCTAAAAAAAGAACTCTACACAAATATTGAATTCTAGATAATGATACATATGATGAATTTGGGGCGGGGGGGGTGTGTGCTAATATCTGGGCTTCCCTGATGGCTCAGCAGTAAAAAATCCACCTGCAATGCAGGAGACACAGGAGACAGGGGTTCGATCCCTGGGTGGGGAAGATCCCTTGAAGGAGGGCATGGCATCCCAGTTCAGTATGCTTACCTGGAGAATTCCACGGATCAAGGAGTCTGGTGGGCTACAGTCCCTGGAGTCACAAAGAGTCCGACATGACTGAAGTAACTGAGCAAGCACATACTAGTATCTGCAACTTACTCTGAATTGCATCCAAAATATAAGATGAATAGCAATATGTTAGAGCAAACATCAATGCTTAAGAATCTGCCTGCCAATGCAGGAGACAAAGGAGACATGAGTTTGATCCCAGTTTGGGAAGGTCACCTGCAGAAATAAATGAAAACCCACTCCAGTATTCTTGACTGGGAAATCCCATGGACAGAGCAACCTGGCAGGCTTCATTCCATGGGGTCACAAAGAGTCAGATACAACTGAGTGACTAAGCAAAACATAGCAAGGGACTTCCCTGGTGGTATAGTGGTTAAAACTCTGCCTCCCAATGCAGGGGGTACAGGTTCAATCCCTGGTTGGGGATCTAAGGTGTCACATGCCTCAGGGTGTGGCCAAATTTTTTTTCTTTTAATTTTAAAAATGCAGATTCTGTAAAATGTTAGTTGTAGAATTTAGGTAGTGGATGTGTAGTTGTATACTATACAATGCTTTCAATTTTTCTGAGAATTTGAAAATTTTCAAAATAAAATATTAGTGGGGAAAAAATGAGTCTTAAAAGTTAAATAGGCATCTCCCAGCAAACAACGGACTTCCCTGGTGGTTCAAATGGTAAAGAGTCTGCCTGCAATTCAGGAGACCCAGGTTTGATCCCTCGGTCGAGAAGATCCCCTGGAGAAGGGAATGGCAACCCACTCCAGTATTCTTGCCTGAAAAATTCTGTGGCCAGAGGAGTCTGGCCGGCTACAGTTCATAGGGTCGCATAGCATCAGACACTACTGAGCAACTAATACACATACATAGGCAAAGAAGATGAGAAAGGTCTAGGCTAAACCCATTTCCAATTTTCCAACCCTCATCTGCCTTTCCACTTCCTCTATAGAACTCAAGGTAACAATATTTACTTATCTGCTCACCAGTTTGGGTAGCCATATGGCACAGTTCTGGCCAGGGAAACATTAAGGGAACTTGGTTCATTCTCCTGGAAAGGCTTTTGCTTAGTGGTGCTGCGCTTTCCTGACTCGAATACAGAAATGACACCTGCAGCTGCAGCAGCCTCTTGGAACCACGAAGGCAAATCTAAAAGAATCAGACACCTGCCCTGACTTTACTGAGTCGTGGAGCCAGTGTCAGCAGCAGACCATCTCTAGGCTTCCTGCTGTGTTGAAAAAATGAAATCCTTGTTTGTTTCAGTCACTGTTGGTCAAGTTTTCTGTTACTTGCAGCTGAAACATTAGGAGCACCGAAGTGTAAAACAGCCTGGTTTTCAGGTCATTGCAAGCAATCTGATGGCTGGATCCAGAGTTCGGAGAGGAAAATGTGGAAGAGATAATGTAACTGTCCAGGCTGGAATAGTCCGGACTCTGGAGGACTCTTCATCCAGTACTAAAAGACTTTGGATTCTCTGAAAGTGTAGAGCAAGGGGGTTACCTGATCAAAGCATCTTTTAGAGTAGCCATTCTCGAATTTGATGAATATTAGAATCATCTGCAGTTAAAAATGCAGATTCCCAAGCGCCACGTCCAGAGAGTCAGATTGTAGGAGATACTGAAATCCTCTCTTTTATCAGCAGCTTCTGTGACCAGTTCCATATGCACTGACAGTTTCCAGTCTCAGAAGCATTCTGTGTGCACCCACAAGGCAGGCTGGAAGTGTCAGGAGGTGAATGCACCCAAGAGCGACCTTTGATCAATGAGGAATAGGAAGGAACTGGTGGATAAATCTCCAGCTTCCTCTCTTATAGGTGGAAGAATTCTGAAGCGTGTGCCTAGCAGCCTCTCAAGTTCCCTTAGGGTTGAGTCTCACTTGCCCCCTGTGATAACTGTCTCATTAATCTACTTTTTGCTGATTTTCCTTCCCTGTCTCCCTTCCCCAGACCCCTACCAGGACACTGCTGGTACCTTAGACAAATCCTTGTCTAAGGTTCAGCTTTTGGCAGAATTCAAACTAGGATGCTGATTCAGAAATCCAGGGTGGGGCTTGGAAATATGCATTTTAACCATCACCCCTCTCTAAGTATTCAGAGTGGACTGAATCTCAGTCCCTCTAACCACAAGTAACTTTTCCTGTTGACAGTGTCAGAGGAATTTGTAGATTAGAGTGAAATTCTTTGGTGGCAAGCAGATTTTTCAGTTGAATTGAGACCAAGAGATTAAGCAAATTCTCTAGCTAATTCAGTTAATCTGTGAAAAGTTTCGAAACATAAGCAATTTCAGAGATAAGACCTAACTGCAAGGGCCCCAAATCAGCTTAGGACATTGAAAGAGGTAATCAGGAGAATGTCGAAGCCCCACCACATGAATAAATAAGACAAATAAAGGATCCTGATTGTTCCTTACCTCATAACACCCAGAATAATTTTTTGCCTAAATTTATTAATAGTCAGTATCTATTCATTTAGTTGGTTTCAACTGAGGAATTTGTGTTTTACTGAAAAAGAGAGGAAATCTAGATCTTATCAGTTGAAGCAATAATTTTAATTGTGGTTAGGGGCCAGGCAAACCTGTTGTTTTAATATTCCCTTACTAAGAAAGAGATTGGTCAAATGTGTTTTGATACCATTTTTGCCATTTTGGAACGAGGAGCTGATGGAGAAGGAATACACTCACGAGAGGGGCCAGATCGGGTTATTGGGTTCCTCTGATGATGCCATCTCAAGAGCCATGAGCATCAGCCTCCTCCTCAAAAGCTCAGGTAAGGTGACTAAAACTTCCCTGGTGGCTCAGTCAGTAAAGAATCTGCCTTGCAATGCAGGAGAGCCTGGTTTGATCCCTGGGTCAGGAAGATCCCTTGGAGAAGGGAGTGGCAACACACTCCAGTATTCCTGCTTGGTAAATACTATGGACAGAGGAGCCCAATGGGCTGCAGTCCATGGGGTCACGAGAGTCAGACACGACTTAGTGACTAAAGCACCAAGGTGACCAAAACAAGAAAGATAGTGTCCCCTTATTGTAAGCTGCGGCTCATGAATCTTTAAAAAAGCATCATTTAAAGATGTTTCCAAGAACAGTTCCAGGGGGTCAGTTATTCCCACAGAGGAAAGTTTTAGACTTGCCTGAATTACCAGTACCTTATTAATGATGGAGATTAGCCATGCCATTCCACATACCTCCAGGGTGCCCCAGCTTTGTGCTGGGTAGGACAGCCTGCTCTCTGGGCTTTTTGTCAGGTGAAATCACAGCACCATGACCCTGCTGGTAGTATTAAAGCTATCCTAATTCCACTGATGACAGACAGGTTGTTAGAGAACCTTCCTATCAAAATCTTCAGGAGTTAGATGTCTCTCTTCAAACTCATCGGCTCATATCATTTCATGGGCTCTTCTCGGGGAAATAAAGATGCAAGCTGTCAGAAACCTAAATATGGGCAAAGCTGCCTGCCGTCTGATGGAAGATAAAAGAGAAATGCAAAAATACCACCGGATCAGCTTTTCTTTAATCCTAACAGAAGAGATGTAGGGAAAGTCTACATATCTACACTTTGGATTAGTGTTCACTTATTGTCTTTTCCTGTAGCTGAAAAGTGAGTTTTCACTCCAAGGAAGCATGCAATGCCACCTTCAAGTCTCAAGTTGGAAAACAGGAAGAGGGTGTTTTGACACTACAGGAAAACAGGAACAATTTTACCCACACCTTGAGTTATAAGAGAAAAGATTACTTATTCATTGTATGTATGTTTATGTGTGTACTCAGTCGTGTCTGACTCTTTGCAACCCCGTGGACTAGGCTCTTCTGTCCATGGAATGTCCTGGGCAAGAATATTGGAGTGGGTTGCCATTTCCTTCTCCAGGGGACCTTTTCGACCCAGGGATGGAGCCCACGTCTCCTGCATTGGCAGACGAATTCTTTACCACTAGCGCCACCTGGGAAGCCATCACTTTTTTTGCTTACCAGCCACAGACAGCTCTTTGAAAGTCTGCTACTACTCTATGCACATGTGTTTCTGGGTAATTCAGAGATTCCAAGAGGCAGAGGGCACAGCCTCAGCCCTGGAGAAATACACAGTGTCCTTGAAGAGAAATGACAAGAATCTAAAAGATAAATAACAATCTGAACATCCATATGCTATGTGATAAATGGCAACCATATGAATCAATTGGAAAAGACCCTGATGCTGGGAAAGATTGAGGGCAGGAGGAGAAGCGGGTGACAGAGGGTAAGATTGTTTGGATGGCATCACTGACTCAATGGACATGAATTTGAGCAAACTCTGGGAGATGTTGAAGGATGGGGAAGCCTAGCCTCCTGCAATTCATTGGGTCACAAAGAGTTGGACATGACTTAGCAACTGAACAACAAGTCAATAATATTACTATAAGGTTCACATAGATATCTCTTAATATTGGGGGAGTACAGGGAAGGTAGGAATGTAATTGTTTAGAGTAATTTTGATGTTTGCACATAAATGCATAATGATATTATTGATCCTGGATACAAACTATCAGCAGAAGCAGTTGTAAAACCTGGTGGGAGTTTGCACCTAGCAGCCTGGTTCCCCTACTCATTAAGGAGCCAAGGAAAGAACCCAAAAGTACCCAGAGCTCCCAGGATGTGGGAGTGACCTGGGGTGTTTACTAAATGGAATTAGGACTAGAAGATGAAGATTGTTTGAGGACAATATACAGCAGCATCAAATAGGAAGGAGGCTGGTGCTTTTATTCCCAGCCAACAAAGTGCTTCACAAATCAATATTATAAGTTGCATTTTATAAATTACCCCTTCATAGGAGATTGTGAATTGGCATTGAAAAAAAAAAAGAAAAGTTTATCTTTTTTTCTTTTGAGAAATCTATTCATTGTGAAATTCAGGAGCTATTATTATTTGGTCCCTAAATAATTGTCCACATTACAGCAATGAATACTCTGTTTATTTATAAGAATAATGTCAGATTTCTTAAAAATTTTGATTAAAGTGGTTTTTTTTAAGTTTTGATTAAAGTGTTTTAAAAACACTGAAAATAACAACATCTCCTAGAAAATAATGAGTTTCTTCCTGTTGGCTGTCGAATCATTACTCCCATATCTGAATAATAACAGCACATCAAAGCCAGCAGTGGTAATTAAATGATTTGTGAACATAGGTTAACAAATTAGTGCATCGTGATGTGTCATTGTCTAATTAGGGTAAAAATGCTAGTCTTACCTAAAAGACTGACAAAATAGTAAAACAAGAAGGAACAGGTAAAAAGGTATCATGCAAAAGATTAGAACATATGTAATGTCATTTTTCTGCTTACTACTTTAGAGGGGTTATGAGCATCTTCCAGATCTTACATGCAGTGCATTCATGCTATTGTGTCCAACTTTTTGCATCCCAATGGGCTATATAGCCTGCCAAGCTCCTCTGTCCATGGGATTTTCCAAGCAAGAATACTGGAGTGGGTTGTCATTTCCTTCTCCAGGGTATCTTCCCAACCTAGGGCTCAAACCTGAATTTCCTGCTTCTCCTGCATTGCAGGCAGATTCTCTATTGGGGGATCAGGGAAGCCTCCAGATCCCACATATCCAAGCTATACACACCTTGGATTAGTTATGTTTTAAAGGGTGAATGGGAAGCTGTCTGCATGCGTGCATTCTCATTTGCTTCAGCCGTGTCCAACTCTTTGTGACCCTATGAACTGTAGCCTGCCAGGCTGCTCTGTCCATGGAATTCTCCAGGTAAGAATACTAGAGTGTCTACATGACCTCAAATAACTGAATTGCTTATAGTTTTCATATGACAACCACCAGCAGCCCTGGCCTGTAAAGACACCTAAGGGAAAGCTTCTTTGAATTCCCCTCTATGTATCAGCTAGATATAAAAAGAAAAAAGAAACCCAGGACTATTCATCTCTCACTCTTATTATTAAGAATTTTCAATTTAGCAACCATTTATTCAGCACGTATTTACTAGGCACCTACTATATGCCAAGCAAAGCACTACGGTTTGTTTTATTACTTTTAATAATTAAAAAGGTCTTTTTATTTATTTATTTTTGGCTGCTCTGGGTCTTCATTGCTATGTGCAGGCTTCTTACTGTGGTGGCTTGTCTTGTTGTAGATCACGGGCTCTAGGATGAGTGGACTTCAGTAGTTGTGGCACCTAGGCTTAGCTGCCCTGGGGCATGTAGAATCTTCTCAAACCAGGGTTTGAACCTGTGTCCCCTGCATTGGTAAGCAAATTCTTAGCTACTAGACCACCAGGAAAGTACACCATTAAGGGAGGCGTGAAGCTGCACGAAACAGACCTTCTCTCAAAGTTGTTTTTTTCAATTAGAGAAATAAGGCATACAGTTTAAATGTTGCTGCTGCTGCTAAGTTGCTTCAGTCGTGTCTGACTCTGTGCGACCCCATGGACAGCAGCCCACCAAGTTCTGCCATCCCTGGGATTCTCCAGGCAAGAATACTGGAGTGGGTTGCCGTTTCCTTCTCCAATGCATGAAAGTGAAAAGTGAAAGTGAAGTCGCTCAGTCGTGTCCGACTCTTCGCGACCCCATGGACTGCAGCCTACCAGGCTCCTCCACCCATGGGATTTTCCAAGGCAATAGTACTGGAGTGGGTTGCCATTGCCTTCTCCGAGTTTAAATGTTAGGTAGAGAAAAAGTGCTGTAAAATTTCAGGAGAGGGATTAGATAACTTCCACCTGGGGAAATGAAGCTGCAGTGTCAAGAGCTTGATCTTGACCCATAGGAAGTGACCCATAGGGGTGAAAGGCTTTGCAGACAGAGGAAATGGCCAGCACTAAGGCACGTGTAATTTATCATTTATTTTGCCACCAATTAGGAAGTTTAATCCCAATTACACCCCAAAAACAGAAGCCACTTCTGGACTTGTTTCCATTGGCAATGGAAGCATTGGAGAGCTGAAAAAAATTTGCTCTCACAACAGCCAGTAAGTTAGTGACCCTACAGGGGTTTGGAGGCTCTGGAATTCTTTTAACCCTCAGTGATCATTTAAACAACCGAGTCTCCTAAATATGTACATATCTTGTATTTGAACTGATTTTGAAAAATAAAAAGGCCTGTGAAATGCACACCCTACTCTTTCAAGTCTCTGAGCAATGCTTGCAATATTGTAGGACAATTTGGGTCCTAGTGATAGCTTTGGGGAACAAAGAAAGTCCTCCATCCTTCTGTCATTGGTGTCCAGGCCACTGACACCTCCTCCCTGCAGCCTTGGGAAACAGCCTCAGATGGCTAGTATGGATGTGTTGAAGGAAGTTTCCTGCTTTCCCTATTAGTTTCAAGAATTGTGTGTATAAGTGTAAATGTTATAGCAAAGATCAAACTGGTTATTAATCCAAGTCAGGGCAAAGAGGAAGAAGCTATCAGCAAAGAGAAGTGATTTCTTTTCAGGCATTTTCTCTGAAGGCTAAAATTTGTTTAATTAAATGAGACCTTCTGCCCTATTACTGACATGAGGACATTTCCACTTCACACCAGGGACCCCAAGGCAAGTGAGCCATTAACACTCCGTCTCAAAGCCTAAACCTGCCGTCATTTCCGTTATCCTTGTTCATTCACACCTCGCCTGTGGGCCACTGTTGTTCATCTCTTCAGCCTAATATCATCAGCTGATTTTCATTTTAACTTTTCCATTAAAACATTAAGCATGCTTTTAGAAGAATGCATTTTTTGATAGGAGTTATCTGAGTAAAGTGAGATGTGAAAATCTTGGAGGCGATTCAAATGGGAGCCACGATGGCTAAAAGCATGTAAAATAAAAACATTTCTTTTGTGTGGAAGAAACTGGCCCAGGAAGACTGGGGGAAAAACAGGCATGATGTGACACTGTTCTTAAGGGGTACATGTGTGCTAAACCCCTTGAGTTGTTTCCGACTCTTTGCAACACTATGGACTGTAGCCTGCCACACTCCTCTGTCCATGGGATTCTTCAGGCAAGGATAATGGAGTGGGTTGCCATTTCCTCCCCCAGGGGATCTTCCGGAACCAGGGACTGAAACCGTGTCCCCTGCAGTAGCAGGCAGATTCTGATTCACCGTACCACCAGGGAAGTTCTCCTAGAATCTTTTGAGAATGAAAAAAATATAAAGAGAAAGATAAATTCTGTCATCTATCACTCTAATTTGTACATAAATTTGTCTAAAATCAAAGTAAAATTTCTGTAATAAGCAAAAATAAAACAAAATATAGTCAAAGAACAAAGCGAGACTAATCAGTCAAAACTATAGAGAATTAGGCATTTTTACCTCAATTTTAAATATTTTCTATTAAATTTCTAGTCTATAACATAAATTGTGTTACTGTTAATCCTGACACAACTTTAAAAAACTTCAGCCTAAGCCAATCTAAGATTCTCTAGTCTGAGAACCTAGAACACACACATTCCATAACTCAAGTGCTCAGGAGGTGTGCTTTCAGCGTCTCTAAATTTGAGAGATCAGATGTGGTAGAATGATTAGTTCATGGTTGGTTTGGGAGTTAGTTTTTGGGATTTTACCATTTCATCACCCATTGAACATTATAAAGTGAGAAGTTTAGTGATTTATCTTCTGTACAAGTTGCTTTTCTGACAATATTATTGTTGCTATAAAAGACGTCCTTTAAAAAGAATGTCTGAGAACATTCAGAGAATCTCAGGATAAGGAAGAACATTCTAAGGACCAGAAGTTTCCAGCAGTGAAACAGACCCACATGTAAGAAGAGAAGCCTCCATCACCTGAAGTATTTCAGTGGGTACTGGGTGGCCATCCCTTACGGTCACAATGGAGATAATTGTTTCATTGAATGAGAGGCTAGATGAGGTGGCCTCCGAGGTACTAGCCAGTTCAAAGAATTCCCAGTTTTGTGATCTAGAGTTCATAGGATTCTGACTCTGAATCAGTAACTAAAATATCATCTAACTTTGTCCCCTGGAACAGTGCACTTAACACATTAACATCTTCCTGTAGAAAGCTACCATCCTCAGTGTCCTATGCATGCTGATATTAAATCGCTTTCCTGATACTTGGTCCAGGAACTGAGTTTTATTTTGAAGAAAGCAATTGTTTAAAAAAATTTATTTATTATTTATTTATTTTTGGCTGTCTTGGGTCTTCACTGCTGCACAGGCTTTTCTCTAGTCGTGGCGAGCAGGGGCTACTCTCTAATTGCAGTGAATGGGCTTCTGATTGTGGTGGTTTCCCTAGGGTGAGTGGGCTTTCAGTAGCTGTGGCTCCTGGGCTCTAGACTACAAGCTCAATAGTTGTGATGCACAGGCTTAGGAGCTCCACAGCACGTGGGACCCTCCCTGATCAGGGATTGAACTCATGTCTCCTGCATTGGCAGACAGACTCCTCACCACGGAGCCACCAGGGCCACCGAAGAAAGCAACTTTAGTGCATCTGAGAGAAACAAAAATATAACACACCTCAGGTCTTTGAAAAGAATCCCTTCCTACATAGCCAGTCCATAGTGAGAAAGGAGCACCTAGGTTCATAAGAAGTCAATTGCAGTCATTTTATATTTAGTGAAAGGCCTGAGGAAGTAAAATCAGACCTGGATTCAGTTCAACACGAGTCAGTGGTGCAGTGTGGGCTAATGATGAGAGCTCCCGTTGGTTTACATTGGCAGATTTCCAGGGCTGTCCCACATCTGTGCGGCTCAGCCTCTGTGGGCGGGCAGCAAGGCAGAAAACATGCAACAGTGTGGTGCTCCTTCTGGGGTAAAGAGCAGGGCTGTTGCTGAGTGAACTTCGCACTGGTTACAGCAAACTCCGTAACTCAGGGAAAAGCCCATCGCCCTTCTGGAACTTCAGTAGGAAGAGGAAGCAACACACAGGAGGTGAAGGGGTGAGCTATTATAGAAATGACTCGTCACTGGTGGGGGGCTTTAGATGGGGTCTGCCAAAGAAATTAGCTTTACAAAGATAACTCAACCTTGAAAAGAGTCCTCTTTTCCTTTATAGGGCTGCTTACTAGACATAACACATGCTGTTTTAAAACAAAGAGTGATATGAATGCCAATACCTTTCCTCTTGGAGCTTCCCTGGTGGCTCAGTGGTAAAGAATCTGCCTGCCAATACAGGAGACATAGGTTCAATCCCTGGGTCGGGAAGCTCCCCTGAGGAAGGAAATGGTAACCCACTCCAGTATTCTTGACTGGGAAATCCCATGAACAGAAGAACCTGGCTGGCTATAGTCCATGGGATCCCAAAGAGTCAGATACGACTTAGTGACTAAACAACAACAATTTTCCTCTTTGGTTGGAAAATAAATATATCCTTCTATATGAACCTTGACATCTCTAGGAATGGTCTTCCTACAAAATGTTGAAAGTAAAGGGACTCAGTTGTTCTCTTTGAGTCATCTCTGAAACAGGCTAAATACCTCATTTTGTTGTCACCTAGAATGTCCCTGGAAAAACCAACCAAATCAAAGACAGGTAACAAATTAACTGCACAAGAATGAAGTGTACTAAACAGATTTATTCAAGGCCAAGTACAGGTATTCTGATTTGCAGGCTTTTATGGAACTTGGTGGGAAGATATAAAGCAGTCATTCTCAAAGGCTGATACTCAGAGTGGCCGTGTTCTCTACAAATATATGGTAGGGCCTTGACCAAAGTATTTTGGCTCCAGTAGCAGAGAGACTGAATCCAAAGGTATAAATAAGCAACTGGCCATCAATGTGGCCTTGGGTAAATCATATCACCTTCTAATTCTCATCTACAAAAATGAGATAATAAAATCTGTTTGGACTCCCCTGATGGTCTGATGGTTAGGACTCCATACTTTAAATGCAGGGGACACAGGTTTGATCCCTGATTGGAGAACTAAAATGATGCACAGTGTGGAAAAAAAAAAAAATCGACTTTACTTCATTTCGATGGCAATTAAATTTCATAATTCATCTAATTTTTTGAAAATTTTAATGAGAGCTTAAAATGTGCCAGGCACAAGGGATCTAAGTAGGTATTCCTCCAAAGATATACAAATGTCCAATAAGCACTTGAAAAGATATTCAATATGATTAGTCATCAGGGAAATGCAAATCAAAACCACAGTCAGATACCATGACACATCTACTAGATTAGCTATAATCAAAAAGACAGATAATAAAAACTATTGGTGAAGATTTGGAGAAATAGGAACATTCCATACACTACTAGTGGGGACGTAAAATGACGCAGCCACTTTGGAAAACAACCAGATGGTTCCTCAAAAGATTAAACAGTTATTGTATGAGTTAGCAATTCCACTCCTAAATATACTTATAAGTATTCTACTCCAGCAGGAAGGAAAACATATGCCTACAAGGAGACTTTATGAATGTTTGTAGCAGCATTATTCATAATAGCCAGAAAGTAGGAGCAACTCAAATGTCCATCATCTAATGAATGCAAAAAATGTGGTATATCCCTACAATGGAATATTATCTGGCAACGAAAAAGAAGGAACTGTTGGTATGTGTTACAATATGGATGAACCTTGAAAACATTATACTAAGTGAGAGAAATCAGTCACAAAAAGACCACATATTTTATGATTCCATTTATATGAAATGTCCAAAATAGGCAAGTCAATAGAGACAGAAACTAGATTACTAGTTGGTTGAGATTGGAAGGAAGATGGGGAAGGAGCTTAGGAATTAACAGCTTAGGGCTGTAAGGTTTCTCTTCTCGGGTGACAAATTGTTCTAAAATTGCTTGTGGTGATGATTGTACAACTGTTTAAATATACAAAAAGTCAGTTTTTTAAAATACTTATTTAGCTGCACAGTCTTAGTTGTGGCACATGGATCTTCATTATGTCATGCGATACATGGACTCTCTAGTTGGGGTGCTAGGGCTTAGTTCCTCTGCAGCATGTGGGCTCTTAGTTCCCCAACCAAGGATCAAACGCATATCCCCTGCATTGCAAGGCAGATTCTTAACCACTGGACCACCAGGGAAGTCCTGAATCATGCACTTTAAATGGATGAATTGTGTGGCATGTGAATTGTATCTCAATAAAGCAACTGAAAAAAAAAACAAAACAAGGGATGTGCCAGGCAATTTGCTAAGCGCTTAATACATAATGGGTGTGAAATGAACATGAAGTGTACTTAATAAATACAATGCAAACACATAATGCCTCATTTACTTTGAATAAAGGGGAAAAAGAACTTTTTAAAGGAATACAAGTGCACGTGAAATATAAAAGCCTAAATTAATGTGCTAATTAGGAATAAAATAACCATAACTAAGGCCTAACAGCACGTAGTATCGTACTGGGATATCATTAAACCGTACTTGAGTGTACAGTAAGGTAAAGTCTTTAGCAGCAATCATCTTTGGTAATACACTATTGAGTCATAGTGTTATTTAAACAGAAAGTGAAGGCCATTATGAACTACACCTGAGAATCAAAGACGAAGAGATAAAAAGACCGTTTGTTGCTAGAGAAGAGATCTGAAAGGGAAATTATGCTTCTATCTCTTTACCGTCTTGGCAGTCATATGTTTTTTCTTGTGAGTTTTAAAATTTATTTATATATCGTTGTGCTGGGTCTTCATTGCTGTGAGTGTGCTTTCTCTGGTCGGGGAGAGCGGAGGTTACTCTCCAGTCGTGGTGTGAGGGCTTCTGGTTGCAGTGGCTTTTCTTGTTGCAGAGCACTGGCTCTGGGGCATGTAGGCTTCAGTAGTTGTGGCACATGGGATCGAAAGCTGCGATTCCCAGGCTCTAGAGCACAGACTCAAGTAGTTGTGGCGCATGGGCTGAGTTGCTCCATGGCATATGGGATCTTCTCAGACCAGAGATCAAACCCATGTCTCTTGCATTGGCAGGCAGATTCTTTACCACTGAGCCACCAGGGAAGCCCCTTGGCTGCCATAGTCTGAATGCACATTATTCCCCTACTTCTCATCTCCAGCACATAATCACCCTTAATATGGAAAACCAAAGTCGTGCCTTTCCGCAGCTTGGCATTTAAGCAAAAAAACAAACAAACAAAAAAAACCAGCAACACTGCATACTTCCCTATTCCTTGACCTTTTTCATTTTCTCTTTGTTAGCCCCAAGGGGCTATCTTTTTACAGTGTAAAAGCCAAAGGCACCCTCAGAATTATTGATGAGCATGGGTTCTGTGGAAGAAGTCACCATCTATATCCTGCAGAAGTAAGGCATGAAGAGCTAGAGAAAGATGCGAACACCTATCTGATCTTTCAGTGGCTCAAGATCTTATCATCCCTGTCTAGGCTTGACATTACAGATAGACTAGGACATTCTAGGGTAGCATATTAACACAAGCAAAGACAGACTGGCAGGATGTTTCAAGTGGAAGTCAAACATCTTAGAAGGTGATATTCTGGAGGAAAGAGCTAGTGCTGTCCTGATTACAATAAGGACTGAAACTGTGGTGGAAAACACATGTGGGGGCATGGAAAGTTTTCTTCAAAATGAGAGGGACAGAGACTTCCCTGGTGGGCCAGTGGTTAAGAATCCACCTTGCAATGCCAGGGAAAAAGGTTTGATCCCTGATCAGGGAACTAAGACCTCACATGCCACTGAGCTCCTGAGCCTGCATGCCACAACTAGAGAGCCCATGAGCCACAATGGAAGATCTCACGTGACTCAATTAAGACCTGACGCAGTAAACAAATTAAAAAATACACTTTTAAATGATCAAGCTTCTCTGGTGCCTCAGTGGTAAAGAATCCACCTGTCAATGCACGATACACAGGTTCGATCCCTGATCAAGGGAGGGACCACATGCTGCAGAGCGTTGAAGCCTCTGGGCCGCAACAATTGAGCCTGTGCTTAGAGCCCCAGAGCTGCAACTACTGAGCCCACAAGCCATCCCTACTGTAGCCTGATCGGCCTAGAGTCTGTACTCCGTAACAAGAGAAGCCACTGAAATAAGGAGCCCTTGCACTGCAATGAAGAGTAGCCCTACTCTTCATAACTAGAGAAAAGCCCCTGCAGCAAGGAAGACCCAACACAGCCAAAAATAAATAAATAAATCATTCTTTTTAAAAAATGATATGGCAATAAAGAGAGACCACTATGTGGGGGTAGACCCAACACCAAGAAAGAAGAGTAGAGGATAAAGATAAGAAAGGAAGGGAAGGAAGGAAGCCAAGAAGGAGAAAGAGTACAATGGAGTCTGTTTGTACAAATAAAAACTATCAGAGAGAGAAATTTTAACTTTATCCACCAAAGAGACAAAGAACCTATATCAGGTACACCCCTTTCATAAAATGAAAAGATGGCAAGAAAAAGTGAAATATCTTAAAAATTAATATATGTTAAGAAAAAAATAAAGTGCATAATAGAGGACAGAGGTGACACTTCAAAGCACTAAACAGATAATGAGTGGGCATAAAATTATTCCTATGATATGACAAGGGGATTGGAGTTGTGTGCCCAAAGAAGGCCATGACAAGGACTGATGTGCAGCAGTGGGAACACAAGGAGGACAAGCGTGAACCATGCAATAGAAACTGGGGCCAAATTGACTGCACAATGAATCTGGCCAAAAGAGAACAGTCCAGAAGACAGGAAAATCAGATTCAATGACAAGAGTAAGAAAGAGAAGAGAAATTACAGTGCACCCCAGATGCAAGCAGATTTGAGTGAAATTCCAAAGCATTTACTGAAAGACTTACCTGATTTTGAAGAAACACAAGGAATAACTATTTAGTTGGGAAGACCAAGAACTTAGAAGTAGTATGCAAGGTCCAAGCCTGAAAAACAAACCAAGTCAGTTTGCCTCTTACAGATGTTTGTGTTCCTTCTTTTTATTCTCTAATTGTTTTCTTTGTTTGCCTTTGTAACTGGGAAATACTTTCCCATGGCAGGAATGTGGTAAGTGGTGGCTAAGTTCCAAAAGTGGCCAACCAAATTCTGTTCAACGATTAAAACTCTACCTTCACAGTGATTCTACTAGAATCAGCCTTAGTCCTGAGACCTGGGAGGAAAAGAACAAGAAAGAAGAGGAAGAGAAGCAAGGAGACGGAGGAGAAGAGACAAAGAAAAGAAGAGGAGCAAGAAGGGAAAAGATGACGGGAGGTTTTCTTTTTCTCTTGGACACGGAGTTTCAAATCCTGACCTTAGTCCTGATGTCTCTGCCAGGTATTAGGAAGCTGTCAGGCTCGTGGTCAAGTGTTTGAGATCTATGATTAACACTCCTTAATTTTCCTAGGGAGAGATCACGGGAGTTTTAAAAAATGTGGAAGAAGATATTTGGTAGCAAATTTCCTCTAGTTAAAAAAAAATCAGTTCGTCTAATCGTTCCTATTACTCATAGCCTCACGCCTCCTTTGCTTCTCTGAAGGATCCAGTGACTTCTGATGAGTCTTGGTGTACAGAGGTGAAAAAGTAAAGTGTGAGTGGCTCATTTGAGTCCCACTCTTTGGGACCGCAGGGACTATAGTCTGTCAGGCTCCTCTATCCATGGAATTCTCCAGGCAAGAATACTGGAGTGAGTTGCCATTTCCTTCTCCAGGGGATCTTGCCAACCTAGGGATTGAATCCAGGTCTCCCGAGTTGCAGGCAGATTCTTTACTTACTGAGCCACCAAGGAAGCCCCACAGTAGGGGAGGTATTTGTAAATTTGAAGTTAATAATTTGGGGATTATCTACATGGAAAAAAAATCCAATTTCTTCAGTTGTATATAGAGAATTGATGTTATAAAATATAGATGAAGGAAAAAAAAAATATAGATGAAGGGACTTCTCCGGTGGTCCATTGGCTAAGACTCCTGGCTCCCAAAGCAGGAGACCTGAGTTCAATCCCTGATCAGGGAACTAGATCCCACATGCTGTAACTAAGAGTTCCATGCCACAGCTAAAAATCCTGAATGCCAGAACGAAGACCTGGTGCAGCCAAATAAATAATTAAAATATTTTTTTAAAAGTATCATTGATGGAGAAGGAAATGGCAGCCCACTCCAGTATTCTTGCCTGGAGAAGCTCATGGACAGAGGAGCCCAGTGGGCTACAGTCCATGGCATTGCAAGAGTTGGACATGACTTAGCAACTAAACCATGTGCCTGAACCAGCACTGTGGCTTCAAAGAACACAATATTATGATTATCTTGGTCTCTGAAATGTATTACCCATGCTTTCTCTTAGCTTTTCTCTTTCCCCAGGGATGAACAACGCATCTAGGATACATTTCTAAAAAGCTTACAACTTTTCTTAAAATAAAACTCAGTCTCTTTACCGTAAAAAAAAAAAAAATAAAAAAAATAAAAGTATCATTGAAATATAACTAGACACTACTTAAATCTTTTAATTTGGGGAAGAACTTAAAATGTAACATATCTCAAAGCACCTAATCAACAGCTGAAAAATTGTGTGATTACTCAGAGATCTTTAAGGGATGAAATAATTTAAGGATATAGGTAAATGACAGATATTTAGAAAAAAGGGGGGGGTGGAGTCAATATAAAAATTAGGTTAAGGAAAGAGACAGTTGAAAAGTCATTTAAAGAAAACAAAAATAATCAGAATTAAATACAACATTTGCGTAACAAAGAAAACAAGATTAGTCAAGCTATGAAGAAGAATAGCTTAGAAAAAATAGAATGAAAATGAAAAGAGTGGACAAATAGCCCACAGATTAGGTAATTTCAAAAACAAAGTAAAAAGAAAAAAAGAGGACTGAGACCAAATAAACCTTCAAAGGGATACAAAAAGTGTTTTAAATTGTAAAGGTGTGTTACTTTTACAGGATAAGTAAATGAATCTGTGAGAGGATTAAAATTTTTTAAAATGTAATTTGCCCTAATGAGAACCTACTACATGGCATAGGGATACCTGCTCAACACTCTGTGGTAAACTCAGTGGGAAGGAAATCCAAAAAACAGGGGATATATGTATACATACAGCTGATTCACTTTTCTATACAGCAGAAACTAACACAACATTGTAAAGCAACTATACTCCAATATAATTTGCCAGCAGAAGGCTTAATTGGTGACATTTCTGGGGGGACCTCAAAAGGACAATGAACTATCATAGATGAATTTTCAGTGTTTTAGTTGAATATGGGGAGGGGGGTGTTTCTTAACTGATTTTTGGGTTTTTTTTCTATGTCCTGTCTCCACTAGGGTCATTATGACTCTAAATTGCATGAGTAAAGAAAATAGCTACAAAAGGAAAAGTTTGCTTGCTAATGTTGCTTATTTTTTAGCTGTCCAGAAGTTGTTTTTATTCACCTCATTTCCTAAGAAGCTCAGCAATTTTCTGATTTATTGTTAACAACGTTTAATTGAATACTTTATTACATATAATTGCTAGATGTCTGCTATCAGAAAGCAGAACTGAGAACATAGTTAACAAACCGAGTTCAAGCCTTTCAGCTCTGTCACTTACAAACAGCATTAAGTAATTGAACCTCTAGAGCTTCCCTGTTGGCTCAGCTCCTGAAAAACTCATCTGCCATTGCAAGAGACTCAAGAGATGTGGGTTTGATACCTGTGTTGGGAAGATCCCCTGGAGAAGGAAAGGGCACCTGCTTCCGTATTCTTGCCTGGAAAATTCGATGGACAGGGGAGCCTGACAGGCTAGTCCATGGGGTCACAAAGAGTCAGACATGAGTGAGCAAGCACTTGCACACACACAATTGAACCTCAATTCCTTCATCTCTTTATAAAATAAAGGTCTTGAGCACTTTTAAGGTAGGCTAGGCTGAGCTTAGCCTTACAAGACCTTTTAGAACTAACACCCAAAAAAGATGTCCTTTTCATTATAGGAGACTGGAATGCAAAAGTAGGAAGTCAAGAAAGACCTGGAGTAACAGGCAAATTTGACCTTGGAGTACGGAATGAAGCAGGGCAAAGGCTAATAGAGTTTTGCCAAGAGAACGCACTGGTCATAGCAAACACCCTCTTACAACAACACAAGAGAAGACTCTACACATGGACATCACCAGATGGTCAACACCGAAATCAGATTGATTATATTCTTTGCAGCCAAAGATGGAGAAGCCCTATACAGTCAGCAAAAACAAGACTGGGAGCTGACTGTGGCTCAGATCATGAACTCCTTATTGCAAAATTCAGACTTAAATTGAAGAAAGTAGGGAAAACCACTAGAACATTCAAATATGACCTAAATCAAATCCCTTATGATTATACAATGGAAATGAGAAATAGATTTAAGGGATTAGATCTGATAGAGTGCCTGATGAACTATGAACGGAGGTTCGTGACATTGTACAGGAGTCAGGGATCAAGACCACTCCCATGAAAAAGAAATGCAAAAAAGCAAAATGGCTGTCTGAGGAGGCCTTACAAATAGCTGAGAAAAGAAGAGAAGTGACAAGCAAAGGAGAAAAGGAAAGATATTCCCATTTGAATGCAGAGTTCCAAAGAATAGCAAGGAGAGATAAGAAAGCCTTCCTCAGTGATCAATGCCAAGAAATAGAGGAAAACAACAGAATGGGTAAGACTAGAGATCTCTTCAAGAAAATTAGAGATACCAAGGGAACATTTCATGCAAAGATGGGCTCATAAAGGACAGAAATGGTATGGACCTAACAGAAGCAGAAGATATTAAGAAGAGGTGGCAAGAATACACAGAAGAACTACACACAAAAAAGATCTTCACGACCCAGATAATCACGATGGTGTGATCACTCACCTAGAGCCAGACATCCTGGAATATGAAGTCAAGTGGACCTTAGAAAGCATTACTATGAACAAAGCTAGTGGAGGTGATGGAATTCCCATTGAGCTATTTCAAATCCTGAAAGATGACGCTGTGAAAGTGCTGCACTCAATATGCCAGCAAATTTGGAAAACTCAGCAGTGGCCACAGGACTGGAAAAGGTCAGTTTTCATTCCAATCCCAAAGAAAGGCAATGCCAAAGAATGCTCAAACTACTGCACAATTGCACTCATCTCACACCCTTACAAAGTAATGCTCAAAATTCTCCAAGCCAGGCTTCAGCAATACGTGAACTGTGAACTTCCAGATGTTCAAGCTGGTTTTAGAAAAGGTAGAGGAACCAGAGATCAAATTGCCAACATCCAGAAAAACATCTGTTTTATTGACTCTTGAGAGTCCCTTGGACTGCAAGGAGATCCAACCAGTCCATCCTAAAGGAGATCAGTTCTGGGTGTTCATTGGAAGGACTGATGCTGAAGCTGAAACTCCAATACTTTGGCCACCTCATGCGGAGAGTTGACTCATTGGAAAAGACCCTGATGCTGGGAGGAATTGGGGGCAGGAGGAGAAGGGGACGACAGAGGATGAGATGGCTGGATGGCATCATCGACTCGATGGACATGAGTTTGAGTAAACTCCGGGAGTTGGTGATGGACAGGGAGGCCTGGCATGCTGTGATTCATGGGGTCGCAAAGAGTCGGACACAACTGAGTGACTGAACTGAAGTGAGGCTGAGCTAGGATGTTTGGTAGGTTGTTGCTGTTGTTTAGTCTCTAAGTCATGTCCAATTCTTTGTGATCCCATGAACTGCAGCTTGCCAGGTTCCCTGTCCATCACCAACTCCTAGAGCTTGCTCAAACTCATGTCCATCGAGTCAGAGATGCCATCCAACCATCTCATCCTCTGTCATACCTTTCTCCTCCTGACTTTAATCTTTCCTAGCACTGGGGACTTTTCCAGTGAGTTGGCTCCTCCCATCAGGTGGCCAGTGTATTGAAGCTTCGACTTCAGCATCAGTCCTTCCAATGAATATTCAGGGTTGATTTTCTTAAGATTGACTGATCTGATCTCCTTGCTGTCCAAGGGACTCTCAAGAGTCTTCTCCAACACCAAATTTAAAAGCATCAATTCTTCCGCACTCAGCCTTCTTTATGGTCCAACTTTCACATCCATACACAACTACTGGAAAAACCATAGCTTTAAATATATGGACCTTTGTCAGCAAAGTGGTCTCTGCTTTTTAATACGCTGTCTAGGTTTGTCATAGCTATTCTTTTAAGGAGCAAGCATCTTTTAATTTTGTGGCTGCAGTCACCACCTGTAGTGATTTTGGAGCCCAAGAAAATGAAATCTGACATTGTTTCCACACATTCCCTACCTATTTGCTATGAAGTGATAGGACTGGATGCCATGATCTTAGTTTTTCAAATGTTGAGTTTTAAACCAGCTTTTTCACTCTTATCTTTCACCTTCATCAAGAGACTCTTTAGTTCCTCTTCACTTTCTGCCATTATTTGATAGGTTAGGTGTATTAAATACATTTTTTACTTAATATTTTTAACTTACAATGGGTTGACTGGTTATAATCCCTTATAAACTGAGAAAGATCTGTATGTGCTGGCATATTAATATATTAATAATAGCTAATTAATAGTAATCATAGCTAAAAATACATAAACGTGTCAAATGGGATGTAATCTTTATAATAACACTATGTGATTTTTGCTATTGTTTTCTTTACAGATAAATGTCAAATAACTTACTCTGAAGCTTGGAGATATTCAGTAATTTATCCAAGATCTTACATACTGGATAGTAGAGTCCAGAGCCTTTTACTGCTCAAGATGAAATGCTATACACACTGTTTGTGATTTACTTTGCAAAGCAAAAATCAGCATGTCCTATAGGTTCATGAATTTACTTTAATAGCTTCATTTCTGAAGACTGCATGATATTCTATTGTATGAATGTACCATAATTAATTATTTTAAAAATATTTATTTATTTGGCTAAGCTGGGTCTCAGCTGCAGCATGCGAGACCTTTTAGTTGTGGCATGTGCGATCTTTAGTTACAGTATATGGGATCTAGTTCCCTGACCAGGGATCAAACTGAGGCCTCCTGGATTGGGAGCGAGGAACCTTAGCCACTGGACCGCCAGGGAAGTCTCTATAGTTTTTAAACATTCTCCCATTTGGAAGCATTTAGTTCATTTCTAATTTTCTAGTCTTTGTAGGTGAATCTTTGCCTATGACTTTATTCCTCAGAATAAAATTTTAGACACAGAAATGCTGGGCCAAAAGCCATGAATATTTTTAAGACTTTTTATAGTACCAACTATGTATTCCATGTTATTTCTTAAGATGTAGCCTTCACTTCTCTCAAGTCATCTTAGAGGTTGTTAATTAAGCTCTTTGTTGTTTATTGTTAAAAGTTCCCTTTTGTGGTTCTTATTCTGCCACTTAAAAGAGAAATTCAAGCGGGTGAAGAGATATTTCAGTAGTTCCCAACATATAAAAGGATAGAAGGAGAAATTTTTGATCTCCTCATCCTCTGGGAAAATTATAAAACTGACAGAGAAAGTGCCAGGAAAGAAAATGATTCCCACCATGGGTGTAGTATTGGGACTGAACAATACAGAAGAAAAATGAAACAGCAAGTCCAAGTATTGTAGTACCGAACATTTTTATAACTGGAGAAGTCTAGCTATTTGACCAATATTTTTTAAAACCCTAGAAATTCAGAATAGAGCTTCCCTTGGGCAGGACTTACATTAGGATTTGGCTGAAGAGATGAATGGCAGGAGGAATGTCCTTGAATGCCAGTAATTTTGTATGTCTCAATCTAGATGATTGTTGTTGGGCAGTCACTACGTTGTGTTTGACCCTGCGACCCCATGGACTGCAGCAGGCCAGGCTTCACCATCTCCTGGAGTTTGCTCAAACTCATGTCCACTGAGTTAGTGATGCCATCCAATCATCTCATCCTCTGTCTCCCGCTTCTCCTCTTGCCATCAATCTTGCCCAGCATCAGGGAATTTTCCAATGAGTCAGCTCTTTCCATCAGGTAGCCAAAGTATTAAAGCTTCAGCTTTAGCATCATTCCTTCCAAGAAATATTCAGGGCTGATTTCCTTTAGAAGTGACTGGTTTGATCTCCTTGCTGTCCAAGGAACTCTTAAGAGTCTTCTCCAGCAACACAGTTTGAAAGCATCATTTCTTCAGCTCTCAGCCTTCTTTATGGTCCAGCTCTCACATCCGTGCATGATTACTGGAAAAACCATGGTTTGACTATACAAACCTTTGTTGGCAAAGTTATGTCTGCTTTTTTAACACACTGTCTAGGTCTGCCATAGCTTTCCTTCCAAGGAGCAAGTATCTTTTAATTTCATGGCTGCAGTCACTGTCTGCAGTGATATATATATATTTATCTCACACGTATATATATGTATAAAAGTTCATCTAGCTGTACATTTAAGATCTGTGTGCTTTATAGTATATATGATGATATAGTATGCATTGTCAAATAATCTCAGATTGTTGGCATCATGTAAACCAGACGTCTGGGGTCAACTATGGTTTTCATTTTATTCCCAGATATTTTTATATGCTTTTGCAGTCATTTAACCTTATTACAAATAGGCAGTAAACACATAAACACAGTTGGGTCAAGCTTTGGCAAGCTAACAGACTATTTTTTCTTTTCCTTTTTCTAAGTTTAGGTGAAGTCCCCGTTTCTAGTCCCTAACAGTTGGATATTTAGGGAGCCTCCAATTTTTTGCTATTATCGCTCCTTGTACACAAATTTTTTTAATTTAATTTTTTTATTGACACCCCCACCTCCCACTGTAACCAATGTAAATAACTCTGTGTTTTTTCTTCCAGGACTTTCTCTATAATCATAAATTTTTCCACATGTGCACACACACACAGTTAATTGTTTAACAAAAACAGGATTTTTATAATGTACTTTCCTGTATCTTCCTTTTCTCAGTGTATTTTCATCATTCTTTTCTATGACTATCTAATATTCTGTGCTCCAGTCAGTCGACATTAAGTTTGCTTCCCTCTTTCTGCCGCTACAAACATTGCTGCAGTAGATATCTCTATATGTACCTTATATACTAGAGATGTGTTGACCATACTGGTGTTTTTATTTATTTATTTATCTATTTTTGTAAATTAACTGATTTATTTTAATTGGAGGCTAATTACTTTACAATATTGTAGTGGGTTTTGCCACACATTGACATGAATCAGCCATGGGTGCCTTTTGCACAATTTTTTTTAAAGTTATGTGTTTATTTTTGGCTGTGTCAAGTCTTAGTTTCTGCACGCAGGATCCTTCCTTGTGGCCAGTGGGCTCTCTAGCTGAGAAGCATGGACTCAGTAGTTGGGGCACACAGGCTTAGTTGCCCTGCAGCATGCAAGATTTTAGTTCCCCGACCAGGGGTCAAACCCATGCCCCTTCCTTTAGAAAGCGGATTCTTAACCACTGGACCACCAGAGAAGTTCCCTTGTACATAAATTTTTGTGTGCTTCTTTAGTTATTAACTGAATGTAAATTTCCAGGATGCTCCCTTTCCAGTGAACTGAAGAGGAGATGGCATGAAAACCCTATGCCAACAGTTTTCTAGAAATTAAATGTGACATATTTCTCAAAATAAGATGACTATCACTAAACACTGTTTAAACCACTTGGACCAACTTAGGGTAAGAGGCTCAGGTTGTAGCATTAATCTTATCCATAAAAAGTATTGGAGTTTGGAGTAACCCAAAAGAGAATATTGAGCATCTAAATATTCTACTTTTCCTAACCATGTGCTCAGTCCCTCAGTCGTGTCCAACTCTGCGACCCCATGGACTGTAGCTCACCAGGCTCCTCTGTCCATGGAACTGTCCAGGCAATTCTGCAGTGGGGTTGCCATTTCCTACTCCAGGAGATTTTCAGTACTCAGGGATCGAAATCACATCTCCTGCATTTCCTGCGTTGACAGGCAGATTCTTTACCACTGGGCCACCTGGGAAGCCCAGGATAGTAAGCATCTAAATATTCTACTTTTCCTAAGCATACTCAGGGTCTAATTTCTTTCTCTAGAAACTCATTCTCAGTCTTTAAATTTTAAAGGACAGATCGTAATGTTTGGGGACTTTTCCAAAATTTTAGATGCTTTAAAAAATGTTGATCTAACTTCCGATGAAAAATGCATCTCTCATTATCAGCTATATTAAGATATATAAATGGAGATCCAAGCTCTTTTTGATTTGGACTATGTTGTACAGGCAGTATTTTCATATTATTGAGTAATTACTTGATTGCAGGTGTGTTTACTTTGACATTACTTAGATCTGCTTTCTCTCTGCCCTTCAAAACCCATTCCTTTTGTTTTCTAGAACATATATTGTGGTTGGCAGCAGCAAGTGAAACCTCAGCCTCCATCTGCATTTCTCAAACCTCTCAGCACAATAGTGTAGACATTTGTTTGTGAACACAACTGGGTAAGATATCTATATTTTTGGTTGGAATCCAGTTCATCTGTTACAATTTAGTGATGTTCTAAGCTTTTACTTCCATTTTGTAGACCCTGAAATGACTTCATATCTTGGCTGAGCGTCAGAGTTTCAACATACACAGACAGATCTAGACTTTCTTATTCCCCCTACCATGCTGGGCTGTTACCAGCAGTTTCTAGGGCATGAAAAACACCCAAACTGGCAAACTTCAGAAAAAGCAGGCATTTTTTATCCCCCAGGAATATTTTGCTTCGTTGTGACAAAAGGCCAACCTGTTCCCCTGTTTAAAATATGCAGTGGAGTTATTTTAGCTTCTGAAAATTTCCATGCTGAGTAAGAGTATATACTGAGAAAAAGGGCGGGGGGCGGGGAGGAATCCTATCAACTCTTCTAAGCTAAGTAATTGTGTGGTGCTCTGAAGCCTTCAACACTGCTCTGGATCCTTGCAACCCTCACCTAGATAAGGGTTTAGTTTGCTAGTTGTCAAACTTACACCTCGATTCTCCCCATAATCATTCTGATGGGAAAGGATTCTTCTCTGCAGAAACTAAACAGCTCCAGAAAAAAGATCTACAGATACTAAAATTTATAGGTCTGTCAGTGAGGAAGCTAGCTGGAAGACTCATCAGCTTGTGATGAAGCTCTCCAGGCACCAATGGAAACTGGTATTTCCAATTAGCTTGTTATGGCCATATTCTTTAGTATGAACAGACAGCCAAAGAACCAGACATTGGAGGAAAACCTCCGACATGAAAGACAGAGACCAAACAACGCAGGATGAGGTGCAGGAATGGGGGATACGGAAACAGAAGTAAAAGGACTCAGAGAGTAAAAAGGAAACAGTGACTAAGAAAACTGTTAGAGAGAGGAACCAATACCATACATGCACAAAATGAAAATGAGAAGCCTTAAAAATGGGACAGAGGAAAAGAAAGTTTTTGGAAATTAAAAGTTGGAAAGCAAGTTCAACAGAAGGGTTTCAAGACAGAGCTGAAGAAATCTCCCAGAAAGTAAGACAAAGAGATGGATGATGTGAGAGAAAAAAGAGGATAATGAGAGGATCAATTCAGGAAGTTCAGTTCAGAAGATCAGTGGTTGCTAGGATCGGAGGGGAGGAGAAGGGAAGGTGAATAGGCAGAGCAGAGAGAAATTTTGGGGCGGTGAAGTGAAATACTCCATATGATACCTAACAGTGAATATACATCATTATATGTTTGTCCAGATCCACAGAATGTACAACACCAAGAGTGTAAGCTATGGTAAGGTAAACTATAGATTTGGGATGATTATGATGTGTCTGTTTAGGTTCACCAGTTGTAACAAATATACCGCTCTGGTGGAGATGTTGCTAACCAGGGACGCTGTTGCATATGTAAGGACAGGAGGTGTATTGGGACTGTCTGTACCTTCCCCTTAATTTTGCTGTAAACCTGAAGCTGCTCTAAAAAAATTTCTTTTTTAAAAAGCCCTAAAAAAAAAAGTTCTCACAGAGAGTCAAACCAGATCCCACATAATGGATTGGAAATCTCAATGGCAATGGCAATGGCAATGTCATCAGACTTCTTCAGTGACGTTAGAAGTCTTTAAACTTCTCCATGAAGCTTACAGCAAATGACACAGTGCCTCAATATCCTGAAGTGAAGTGATTTCCAAACCAGAATTCTGTTTCCAGGTAAACCGCCAATCAAATGTAAGGATAGGATAAAGATGCTTTTAGCCATTCAAGAATTTAAAATATTCCCACCCTACTGGACTACCAAGAGTTACCATATGATTCAGCAACGCTACTTCTAGGCATACATCAAAAGACTTGAAAGCAGAGACTCAGATACTTGTACTCCAGTGTCCACAACAAAATTGTTTCCAGTAGCCAAAAAGTGGAAACAAGTTAAATGTCCGTCAGCAGGTAAGTGGATAAACAACATCCAATGGGATATTTTTCAGTCTTAAAAATAAATGAAATTCTGATACATGCTATAAGGATTAACCTTGAAAACATTGTGCTAAGAAAAAACAAGTCAGACACAAAAGGTAAATACGTATGATTTCACTTACATGAGGCACCTCAGTTCAGCTCAGTCGTGTCTGACTCTTTGCGACTCTGTGGACTGCAGCACGCCAGGCTTCCCTGTCCATCACCAACTCCCAGAGTCTGCTCAAACTCATGTCCATCAAGTCAGTGATGCCATCCAACCGTCTCATCCTCTGTCTCCCCCTTCTCCTCCTGCCTTCAATCTTACCCAGTGAGTCAGTCCTTCCCATCAGGTGGCCAAAGTATTGGAGTTTCAGCTTCAGCATCAGTCCTTCCAATGAATAGTCAGGACTGATTTCCTCTAGGATGGACTGGTTGGATCTCCTTGCAGTCCAAGGGACTCTCACGAGTCTTCTCCAACATTATAGTTCAAAAACATTGATTCATTGGCGCTCTAGAATAGGCAAATTTGTGGAGCCAGAAAGTAGAATAGAGGTTACCATGGGCTGTGGGAGGAGAGGGAATGAAGAGATATTGTTTAATGGGAACAAAGTTTCTGTTTGGGATGATGAAAAGTTTCTGGAAATGGATAGTGGTGACTTATACAACATTGTGAATGTACTTAACAACACTGAATTATACACTTTAAAATGGTTAAAATGGTCAATTTTTTGTTATGCATATTTTACCACAATGTAAAAGGGTTGTAAAAGGAAGACAATGTGGTCATAGTAGTCTACTTGACATTACCAGATCTTTGGGGCTTTAAAAAGTAGTCAGAAATTCAAATTAACATAGGATATCTCCTGAGTTTTACCTTGTAAATTTTAATAACACTGTCTGAGTCAGACAAAAATAATCCTACAGTCATTTAGGCTTACTTGAGACTTCTAGGGAGATATACTAGCAGGCTATTATGATATGGTGGAAAGACTGGGATTGAAGAGCTCCAGATTCTATCAATGCTGTAAATTACTTTATATCTCATTGCTTGCATTTTCCTGTAAAATGGGATAAGGAATGTCCGATATCTCATTCAAAAGTGTTGGAGTAAATACAACACTGTCACGTAGTATAGTCAACTTCTTGAAAGATGCCTTACGTGAGCCTCACATCTGATGTCATTGTGTGAGTAAATTGATAAAGAAAATGTGTTAGTCTTTTACTTAAAAACAGAAAGCTATTCTCTCATGTCATGCAGAGATCATGTTCTGTTTGAGTTGGTGGTGTCAGTTTATTGAACGAAAGTCAAGATGTTAGGTTTCACAGGCTTGTTCTAGTATTTAAAACACTTTTTATAGGCAATAAGATTCTTGTTTTACCCTTGTCATTTGGTAAGATGCTTAGATATCTAGAGAGCATTTCTTCTAAGTTCTAATGAAATGAAAGTCCTCTCAAACTCACAGAGCCCCACTTTATCCATCTGTAAAATGTTGATATGCTCTATCTTGTCCACTTGACAGGGTTGTTGTGAGAGTTCCAAAGAGGTCCTTTCATTCACCTATTTATTTGGTAAATATTCTCTGTGAGCTTATGAACTATAAGCTGGGATGTTGGGAATGTAATGCTCAGCAAGAGACACGATCCATACCTTCCTGAAGTTTCCAGTTATGTGGGATTGAAATGTATGTTAAAGCACTTAGAACAGTGCCTGGCACTATAGTAGATGTCCACACATATCATTTCCTAACTGATGGTTGATTTTGGGTGTTAGTTTGACTGGGATATGGGAGACCCAGGTATTTGGCTAAAGATTATTTCTGGGTATGTCTTTGAGGTTGCTTCCAGATGAGGTTAGCATTTCAATCAGTCGATTGAGTAAATCAGGTAATCCTCCCCAGTGTGGATGGGAATCATTCAATCTGTTGAGGGCCTGACTACTGCACTGAGACAGTAGTCTTCTTCTGTCCTTGGACTGGGACTTCTATCATTGGAGATCCTGTTTTTCAGGCCTTCAGACTCAAACGGGAACTTACTCTATGAACCCTCTGGTTCTTGGGTCTTCAGACTTGGACTTGAAATTCTATCACATTGATTCTCCTGGTTCTCAGGTCTTCAGACTCAGATTGGAACTACACCACCAGTTTTCCTGGGTCTCAAGCTTACAAATGGGAGATTTTGGGATTTCTCAGCCTTCATAATTGAATGAGCCAATTCCTTCCAATAAATCTCTTTACCTATATACATATGAATTTGTATACACATATACAAAAGTAGTGGGCCACTTTTGGTAAGCAGAGCTGGATGTAGATATGCACTGGTTTTCCTGTTGGTTCTGTTTCTTTGACAAACCCTGATTAATACACTACCCTTGAAATATCGTCGTTGTTCTTTAGTTTTGACCCCATGGACTGTAGCCTGCCAGGTTCCTCTGTTCATGGGATTTCCCAGGCAAGAATACTGGAGTGTCTTGCCATTTCCTTCTCCAGGGGATCTTTTCAACTCAGGGATTGAACCTGCATTTCCTGCCTTGGCAGGCAGATTCTTTATCACTGAGACACCAGAGAAGCTCACCCTCAAATTTATCCATGCACACCCAGGTCAGTGCCCTGAAATCAAGAAGGTGGACCTCAGCTGCAACTCTGTTGTTTATTTTGTAATGTCATATTGCCAATATTTATGGTACTCCTAGGCCATTGCTACTCATTCTGTAAGTATAGGAGTCATTCTTCTGCCCTATAATATAAAACTTCAGTGAGAGAGCAAGTCATCCAAATTATATTCCCCAGAGAGCAGGCAAATGCAATTTTACGTCCAGAGTAGAGAGGATTCAAAAGTTTACCAAAGTCCTAGGAACTTAAATGGTAGGCAGGGATAATATTGCTGTTCATCACTGTCTACTTATTTTCTATTTAAAGAGTTTTATCTTCTTAGTAGAGGGGGTTGGTTTAATAGAATGTCAGGGGAAATGTCTAGTGAGTGTATTGATTGAATGGATGATGATAAATGTGGGCAACTTATCTCCTAATCTTCCTCTAGGTTTGACTAGCTGAGGATGAATAAAATTATTTTTAATATACCCCAGAAAGTCTTTTTTCATTGTCTTGGGATTTTGGTGCCATACATATACCTAAATGACTTTTTTCTCCCAGAAAGAGTAAGAATTTGTAGATTGGCACCAGGTGGAAGATCTTTAATACATGGTACTTTTTTTTTTTAATTAGTTGAAGGCTAATTACTTCACAACATTTCAGTGGGTTTTGTCATACATTGATATGAATCAGCCATAGAGTTACACGTAATCCCCATCCCGATCCCCCCTCCCACCTCCCTCTCCACCCGATTCCTCTGGGTCTTCCCAGTGCACCAGGCCCGAGCACTTGTCTCATGCATCCCACCTGGGCTGGTGATCTGTTTCACCATAGATAATATACATGCTGTTCTTTCGAAACATCCCACTCTCACCTTCAAAAATATGGAACGCTTCACGAATTTGCGTGTCATCCTTGCACAGGGGCCATGCTAATCTTCTCTGTATCGTTCCAATTTTAGTATATGTGCTGCGGAAGCGAGCACTAATACATGGTACCTTATGCCTAAATGTTAAGTTTCATCATCTCAGCTAGGAGCAATTAAGTTATGCTAGGATACTACTTGGGCTTCCCTGGTGGCTCAGATGGTAAAAAATCCTCCTGCAGGAGATTCAGGTTTGACCCCTGGTGGGGAAGATTCCCTGGAGAAGGAAATGGCAACCCATTCCACTATTCTTGCCTGGAGAATTCCATGGACAGGGGAGACTGGTGGATTATAGTCCGTGGGGTTGCAAAGAATCAGACAAGACTGAGCAACTAAAACACTCCCACAAGATACTACTTAAGGAAGCAAACAAAGAAATATATTTACTGTTCACATATCAAATATGTTCACATTTTACAGAGAAGATGGTCATAATATTTCAAGGGGAGAAAGTCATGATGTTCATTACCAAGGGCAAGAAGAGGTTTCTAAGGCATATAACACATTGTGTGCAAAGTAGAAGCAACCTGAAGGGATAGAAGGAATGAGACTGTATAACAAAGCAGATTCATTTATGTCAGATTCCATTTTCTAATATGAAATATTTCTGAAAAAAGCTTGTACAGAAGACAGCATTCTTATTATTGTACATCTTCCTTTTGCTTGCTCGAGACAGAAGCAGTCCTGAAAATGTTTTTACTCTGATGTTGTAGCTGGAAGTGTACTTCTGTCATATCCAGAGTGACTAATACTGTTCAGGATGATCCGTTCAAATAATAGGGTTTTCCTTGCTTTTAAGGTCACTTGGGCTATAATATTGTTATAGTCCTTTCTTCTGCTCTGTGGTCTCATTTTCACAAAGAATTGGTAGAAAAATAGAGAGGATATTGGGTACCACTTGTTCATGGGCCTGATGCCACTCTTAACCTGTCTCTGTGGTCCTGTGTCTTCTTACTAATGATGGACATGCATGCAACAGGGGTCTTCAAGGGGTGCAGTGCTTGGGTTTCAACATGGATTCAATAGCAACAGCAACAACAGAGACTGACTCCTGGGTATTTTTCCTTCAAGTTAGAAACTAGAGTGGAAATACTGAAAGAACATTTGTAACTCAAGCAAATTTGTGGCACTAGAAGTGAAAACATCATAGGTTATATTAAACAGTGGTAGAAAAAGTTTTTTGAACAGAATGTAACTAAATTTCAAACAATTTTTAATTCTACTGAATATTCAGCCACATCTCAAAAACTAATAAAAAATTCACTCAAACCTTCTGAAAAGAAGGAATCATCTCTTTTTAGTTCCCTTAAGTTAACCTGAATGTCTGTCCTGTCACTTTTATGTAAGGAAACACATGGCCTCAAACTTTGCTTTCTGGTTACAATAATTTCCTGTTGTAGGTTTGTCTTTAGTTAGTTTCCAAAAATCTCATATGCCTAAGGCTTTGGAGCCACACATATTTCTGCTTTGTAGTCTCATTTTCACAGAAGGTAGGGAAAGAAGAGAGATTGTGTAGTTCTTATTCACAAAAGAAATGCAAGATTTTGGTTAAACTGAAATTGTTTGGGAAATTCTAAACTGTTGTTGTTGCTTTTGTTTGGTGGAAGTAACTAAATGCTGCTGCTGCTGCTAAATCACTTCAGTCATGTCCGATTCTGTGCGACCCTATAGACGGCAGCCCACCAGGCTCCGCCGTCCCTGGGATTCTCCAGGCAAGAACACTGGAGTGGGTTGCCATTTCCTTCTCCAATGCATGAAAGTGAAAAGTGAAAGTGAAGTCACTCAGTCATGTCCGACTCTTAGCGACCCTATGGACTGCAGCCTACCAGGCTCCTCTGTTCATGGGATTTTCCAGGCAAGAGTACTGGAGTGGGGTGCCATTGCCTTCTCCAGTAACTAAATGAGGAAGCTTTAAATAGTTAATAAAACACAGGACTCCTGGGTTCTAAAGTCCAACTCTGTCACTGTGTTCCTGTGTGACTCTGGGTAAGGTACCATCCCTCTCTAGGCCTCTTGACTTGTTTATAAATTGGATATCTTTGACTAGAGTATATCTAATGATACACAATATATAATTATATATAAATGGAATATGATATATATTTCACCTAAAACAAGTGGACAAAACAGTGTAGTCTGTAGAACAATGTCCTGCTGGTTTGCTGGGCTAATCCTTCCTTATTTTATACTCATGCTCAGGCCAACACATTGGAAGTCCTTTGTATTTTCTTGTAAGCCTGAAGAAAAGCATTTTCCTATGCTGTATTAACTTCTGAAAATGCAAGATTTTGGCTTAATATGTTTTCCCCAGCTTTTTATTTTATAACATTTCAAACCTTCAGAAAAGCTTCAGGAATATTCAGTGAAGAGCTGAATACCCCTCACTTAGATTTACCAATTGTTGACATTTTGCCAAATTTGTTTCATTTTTATTTCTCTTTCTCTACTCCCTTCCTAGATATAAAGGCATTGCTGAACCATTTGAGAATTTATTGCAGGCATCATGACACTTCATCCCTAAACACCATAGCATATATCTCCTAAGAAAAAGGCTATTCTCTTACATAACCACTAGATAATTCCCTGAGGATTTTAACATTGATTCGACACTATTATTTAAAATCCACTATGTATTCAAATTTCCCCAGTCATCCCAATAATGTCCTATGTAGTTTATCTTTTGTGGTTTAGCATCCAATCAAGGATCATCTGTTGCATTCCATTGTCCCTCAATTAACCCCTCCCTTGTTCTACAGTTCCCCAGCTTTCTTTGTATGCTTTCCTTCTGGCCGCACTGCACGGCTTGAGGAATCTTAGTTCCCTAACCAGCAATTGAATCCAGGCAGTGAAAGAACGGAGTCCTAACCACCGGACCGCTAGGGAATTCCCAGTACAGACATTTTCTGAGGAGTTCAAGTCAGTTGTTTTGCAGAATGTCCATCACATTAGATTTGCCTGTGCGTGCTCAGTTGTGTCCGACTATTTTTGACCGTCTGGACTGTAGCCCGCCAGACTCCTCTGTCCATGGAATCTTCCAGGCAAGAGTACTGGATTGGGTTGCCATTTCCTTCTCTAGGGGATCTTCTGGACCCAGGGATCAAACCTGTGTCTCCTGCTTGGTGGGCGAGTTCTTTACCACTGTGCCACATAGGAAGCCCTAGATTTGTCTAGTTGGGTCCTAATGATTAGGTGCAGGTTAAACTTATAAAAAATATATTTATTTATTTATTTTTGGTTGCACTGGGTCTTCCTTGCTGCATGCAAGCTTTCTCTAGTTGCAGCGAGCGGGGGCTACTCTTCGTGGTGTTGCGTGGACTCCTCACTGTGGTGGCTTCTCTCGCCGCAGGGCACAGACTCTAGGTGCACTGTATCAGTCATGTTGGCGCTTGGGCTTAGTTGCTCCATGGCATGTGGAATCTTCCTGGACCAGAGATCAAACCTGTGTTCCCTGCGTTGGCAGGAGGATTCTTAACCACTGTACCACCAACCAGGTCCTCAGGTTAGACATTTTTCTGGAAGGGATGGTATGTAAGTATTGTGTCTTCCGTGCATCACATCAGAGGTGTGTGATGTCATATTTGGTGCTGAGGTGTGATTATTCAGTTAAAGTGGTAGTTACCAGATGTCTGCAGTGTTACAATTCCATTTCCCCATATAGTTAATGAGTAATCTCAGGAATGACAGGCTTCCCAGGTGGCGCTAGTGGTAAAGAACCCGCCTGCCAATGTGGGAGACACAGGGGACATGGGTTTGATACCTGGGTTGGGAAAATCCCCTGGAGGAGGGCATGACAACCCACTCTAGTATCATTGCCTAGAGAATCCCCATGGACAGAGAAGCCTGGCGGGCTACAGTCCATGGGGTCGCAAACATTCAGACACAACGTAAGCAACTTGGCATGCATGCATGCTCAGGAATGACTGAGACATTGTGGATGTCTCATTTCTTGAAGGTTTTGGCATCCATTATGAACAATGACTGTAAAGTTATCATATTTTGATTGTCCCATACAAAGGTGACTTGGGATAATCAACAGATCTCTGGCAGAATGGAAGAAAGAGTTGGTCACTGGGAACTGAACCACAAATAAACCTCTGTGTGTGTGTGTGTGTGTGTGTGTGTGCATGAACATGGGCATGCGCATATTTGAAATGAAAGTGTTGAGGTAGAGAAACTTTGACACACTGTTAGAAAAGGTTGGGATGCCTAACATGGGGAATCCAAGAAAAGTTAACTTTTGTTGAATGTTGAACAGAATATACTCTGCTGTTACTCTTTCTTTGCAATTTCTCTACAGCATGAGACCTAAAGCTTGACAATAACGGGTACATATAAAATCACTGCAGATGGTGACTGCAGCCATGAAATTAAAAGACGCTTACTCCTTGGAAGGAAAGTTATGACCAACCTAGATAGCATATTAAAAAGCAGAGACATTACTTTGCCAACAAAGGTCCGTCTGATCAAGGCTATGGTTTTTCCAGTGGTCATGTATGGACGTGAGAGTTGGACTGTGAAGAAAGCTGAGTGCCAAAGAATTGATGCTTTTGAACTGTGGTGTTGGAGAAGATTCTTGAGAGTCCCTTGGACTGCAAGGAGATCCAATCAGTCTATCCTAAAGGAGATCAGTCCTGGGTGTTCATTGAAAGGACTGATGCTAATGCTGAAACTCCAATACTTTGGCCACCTCATGGGGAGAGTTGACTCACTGGAAAAGACCCTGATGCTGGGAGGGATTGGGGGCAGGAGAAGAAGGGGATGACAGAGGATGAGATGGCTGGATGGCATCACCGACTCAATGGGCATGAGTTTGAGTAAACTCCGGGAGTTTGTGATGGACAGGGAGGCCTGGCATGCTGCGATTCATGGGGTCGCAAAGAGTCGGACACGACTGAGCGACTGAATTGAACTGAATAATACCCGCATAAAATCTTTGTGGGTTTTTTATGGTGAGTTACAGCTTCCTTTCTTTTTTCTTTTTCATTTTTTTCCCCTGTTATAGTTTTGGTTGCAATGTCACTATATTTTGTTAGATAAGATTAAGGTATTATTAATAGGAAATACAATTATAAATTAATAATGTAAGCGAAGCAGAAGTTTGCAAGAGATTTTGCAGGGGGTGAAGTGCTTGATCCCATGTGATCAAGTGAGAGTTATAAAAGAATATGAGCATACCTCTGTTTTTATCTTGAAGAATTATGCCACAATGCGTCCATATATGTTTTTCTAATGTTTCTTTGAATTATTGGAGTTAATTTTCAATGAAGGCAGAATTCTATATTAATTGTGGGACTAGTTATTAATGATATGGATAACAACCAAATTTTGCAATAAAGAGCATATTGTATAGAAGAGCAAAATTAAATAATAGCTATAGTCACTTGTTGTTTAGTTGCTAAGTCATGTCTGACTCTCCTGCATTGGCAGGTGGATTCTTTACCACCAAGCCACCAGGGAAGCCCAACAACAATCATGGTGATGATCAAAGATGTCGATGAGCTTTGATGAAAAATCCCGGAAAGCAAAGGTATTCTAATGATAGAACAGTAACTGGAACAGAGAGCATGGAAAGTGAATTGTGCCAGGGATCACATTTTAAATGGCAAGGATGATCTAGCATAGGAAATAAAACCACAAAACAATTGATTCCATGTATTTAAGCAAGAGAAATGTAGAAGTCCAAGAAGAGCCCTTTTTTGCCTCACAAAATTATACTAGCATATGTCTTCTTTCGTTATCTTCAGATTTCTCTAATTTATCAGATGATTCGAACCCAAAGCAGGAAGAACAATGCTCTACTATGATGTCAGTGCTTTAGGAAAAAAGAGCCAGGAATTTGAAAAGTAAGCTTTTTGCAAGCACAAAGATATCATTGTTGCTGCTGCTGGGCTTCTAGAATAACTGTGCGATTGTTAATTATGAAAATAGATAATAGTCGTGGATACAATTTGTCTTCTAATAGGAGTGCTATGCCACTAAGGAACACACAATGGAGATTACAAGAACAATCAACAAAGTGCAGGATATTGGGACGTGTGTGTGTGTCTGCTCAGTCGTGCAGTCATGTCTAACTCTTTGCGACCCCATGGACTGTAGCCTACCAGTCTCCTCTGTCCCTGGGATTTCCCAGGCAAGAGTACTGGAGTGGGTTGCCATTTCCTTCTCCAAGGATATTAGGACAACTTACTTTAAAACCACAATACAGTCAAAATATACTGTTCAGAGCACAGAATTGTCTCATGAGTGAATAATGAAGTAGCCATGATTTATTAGCTTTATTTAAAGCTATCTACAAGTTGAACAACCTTTTAAAGCACTTTTTTTTTTAAAAACACCTCTGCAATTTCCTGGAGCCATGATTTTTTTTTTCTTTTTTTCCTTTGAGCCACAGTGGTTAATCAGATTTTGGTGTTTCAGTAATTATGTCAATTAATGTATGCTGAGAGTAATTTCATTTGTTGAAACGGATACCAGGTGAATATGTAATTAGTGGAAGGTTGTCTCTTTAAGATTTGGTGTGCAATTTTCCAAGATTAGCCACAGTATGGAGAGTAGAGTTTTAAATTGTAGTAATTTCTGGTTAGGGGCCAAACTAGTATCTACTTGATTTCCTGACAACTCAAGTAAAATGACAGTTTCTTCCCACCTTCTCCTACCAATCAAAGACACATTATAGGGTGAACAATCATCCCAGTTTGCCCAGGATAGTCCCACTTTTAGCACTAAAAGTCCTCCACCTAGAGAAATCCTTTGGTTCAAAGCCAAAAAAGGACAGTCAGTCACCTTAATACACACACCTCACTTGAAAATAAATACTGTACTTATACAGTTTTTAGAAGTCATGGGTTTCCCTGATGACTCAGCACGTAAAGAATCCACCTGCAATGCACAAGACACAGGAGATGCTAGCTTGATCCCTGGGTCGGGAAGATTTCCCGGAGAAGAAATGGCAACCCACTCCTGTATTCTTGCTGAAAAATCCCATGGATAGACGGGACTTGGGGGCTACAGTCCATGGGATTGCAAAGAGTTGGACACAACTGAGTGACTAAACATGCACACAACATATAGAAAAGCAATTTAAAAATAAATTTCCATCCATATTGTCACTAAAATAAAGCAAATATGTATGTAGTTTTCTTCCTTCTAAACTTTATATAGACAATATATAATTTAACAATTAAAAAAAGCAATTGTAGTCACATGTATGTACAAGTCTATGTCATTGATTAACACATACACATCCTAACAAAGCCATATGTATAATTTTAATGAATCCATAAAATTGTAACATATTTCCATGTTATATTACTCAATTATCTTTTATTGTAGGACATTTATGTTGTTTTTCTGTTTTTTCCCCATTACAAATGATAATGTTATAAATATCTTTGTATATATAATATTCCTCTTTTAAATTTAAGAAATATAACTTTGGGAGAAAACATACATATGGTAGAATTGTATTGACAACAATATAAACAGTTTAAATTATAAATATTTTCTTCTGCTAGTTTCTTATCAGCTACCCTGCTATTTAAAAAACTGTCATGAAAATTCTTGATCATATGAGCCCATTCTAGAAACTGGCTAATAGTCTTATTTGGATAGTTGAAACAATGTGTTTATTTGTTTGTTCTGAATGTCAGTAAATTTTCATCACAAATGAAAATGCTGTTTCCTCTTTTTAGGATTTTTTCAAAAGAATAATTGCACTTGAAGGAAAATGAGGTCACTGGGTAATCACAATTTCATAGAGAAACATCTACTGTGTTCCAAAATTGACAGCGGCATCGAGGACACAGAAATATTACCAAGTCATTTTTGAAGACAGATGTTTGGTAGGAGCCAATTTTTATACTAAGCCTGACCAATGAACTCTCCCTTGATGCTTCCCTTTAGGATTTCTGATGTAGAATTATGAAAATCTAAAAACGCAAGTCCTCTTCTGTACTGTAATTAAAAAGCAACAGCCTGAGCCTACAAAATCTAAACTGAAATACAGAACGGAGAAGTCATCAAATCAGTTAACATTTATTGGGTAACTGCCATTGTCTGCCCAGTCCCTATCTGGTAGTTTATCAAGTGATAGAAAAAAGTCAGGAGATGTGTGAATTAGAACATTATAGAATAGTGTGGTAAGTTTTATAACAGTAGTGTGGAAAAAGAGGGTCATGTCTCCTTGTGCACCTTCTTATTTACTTATTTTCTAATATGTATTTGGCTGCACAGTCTCAGCTGTGGCAGGCCAGATCCTCAGTCTTCATTGGGAGTTCCCTGATCAGGGATCAAACCCAGGTGCCCTGCACTGGGAGTGGGGAGTCTTAGCCACTGGACTACGAGAGAAGTCCCAACCTGTGTATTTATAAAGACAAAAACTGTAAACAACCTAAATGTCTGTAGATAAGATATAAATAAATACGTTATGAAATAATCATACACTGGGATACCAGACAACAGTGAAAATGAATGTATAGGAATATATATGGAATTCCCTGGTGGCTCAGATGGTAAAGCATCTGCCTGCAATGTGGGAGACCTGGGTTCGATGCCCAGGTCGGGAAGATCCCCTGGAGAAGGAAATGACAACCCACTCCAGTACTCTTGCCTAGAAAATTCCATGGATGGAGGAACCTGGTGGGCTACAGTCCATGGGGTTGCAAAGAGTCGGACACGACTGAGCGACTTCACTCACTCAGGAACTATTATGTATCAATGCCAATAACTCTCATGTAAAATTTGAAACATGCAAAAGAATATGTTGCTTAGGGATACTTCCAATGAAGCAAATATATACAGAAATGCATGCAATGATAAGCATGGAATTCAGAATAACGATCCTCTGTTAGGAGGGTGGGGCAGGGGGGAGGCAGGCTAAGGAGTGGAGAGAGAGGAAGACCAGTACCAAAGAAGATACATAGGAGGGTTCAAGTATTTTGGAAATGTTTATTTCTCAAGCTTCTGGGAGAGTACATGATTGTTGATTGTATTATTTTGAAAAATATAACAATACATTGAGATATACATAAATCAAAGTGCCACATAAGCAGAGAAGAGGCTGCTGATTCTGAATCGAAGTAGCAATCTGCATAAGCTTTTTGGATGAGTTGGCACTGATGGATAAATTGGTCTTGATGGATGAGTAGACATTCAGTAAGTCCAGATGGCAGGAGAGGAGATTCTGGGGGTGATGGACGAGCATGGGCAAAAGCATGGAAATGTTCCTTGCAAAAGATGACTTAGGATGCATAGAAATATACATGCTGGAATAAGGGAAGTTAATAAAGGAGGTTAATACTGTAACTGGGACCAGACCGTCAAAGACCTTAAACTGAAATGTAAATAATTTACTAGGCTGAAATGTAAAATAATGTAAAATAATTTACTAAGCTTTGTAAATGTGTGTGTGTGTGTGTGTGTGTTCAATTGCTCAGTTGTGTCCGACTCTTTGAGATCTCATGGACTGTAGCTCATCAGGCTCCTCTGTCCATGGGATTTCCCATATAAGAATACTGGAGTGGGTTGCTATTTCCTTCTCCAGGGGATCTTTCTGACCTGGGGATCGAACCTTAGATTCTTTACCACTGAGCAGGCTTTGTAAATAGGTGCTTGTAAATGGGTCTGGACTATAATTTATTATATTCTTCATGTAATTCCAAAGGATTGATAATTTCTTCAATCAAGATGTTATCTGAATCTGATCCTTTTAGATCTACACTGCTCTTCAAATAAAAATAAACTCATGAACTATCACAAGTCATCTACCGAATCCAATTGAGAAACTGATCTGCAAGTTCATTATAATCAGTAATAAATACAGAGATCTCCCATTGGTAGCATAAAAGAGTCATTTAAATTTTTTCTTATGATTATCCATCAATTTCCCCACCTGACCATGTGTCAATGACTGTTCAAGTAGAAAGGATTGCCCTGAGAAGGAATGGGAAGATTAATTGGTTTTGTGAAAATCTAAAGCTTATTAAATTTCCCAGAACTACCTTTCATGTGACCATCATTTGGTCACCAGCAGGTATCTTTCATTGGCTTCATGTGTCAGAGTCTGAAGATTATGGGTTGATCAACGTGTCAGTCATCAGGGGGCACCCGCAGAGATGATGAAAGTTTATTATATAATATTATGAAAGCACACAACATATAGCAAATTGAACTACATGTTTTCTCCCCCCACTTTTTTTTGTACATTAAAACTGCAGTTTGAAAAACAATTTCCAGCACAGAAAAAAATTAAAACAGCAGGTGATAATTAGGGCAAAGTTACAACAATGTTACTGCTGATGGGCTATCTGTCAGTTAATGCAAGCTATCACTTCTCCCTAGGAATAGTTATTATTAAAAGCGACTTATGAGTGTTAAACAGGGACATTCAATGTGTTAGTCTCCTTATTTGCTCATTTGGAAACGGTGTAAAGTTAGGTCCATTAACCAGCCTAGCTCTACCTTGGTCGCGGGGCAGGCACACACACAAAGTATGCAACTGAAAGTTATTAACGACCAAAACATAAACCTTAGTGCCTTGAGTTAAAAATCAATTTTCCTAATAAATTAAACTCAAACATTATATACCAGTATGTACTATCAAGAAGAATGTATTAATAATTGCCATGTTGGCAGAGTGCAAAGTGCAAGACTTAGAAGGATATAAAAATTTAGTAATTTAGAAAATCTGATACCAAAAAATAGCTACTGCTACGTTGGGAGGCTCAGAGTATAGTTCAGTTGTTGAGCTATGATGGTATTCTCTGTCTAGTCAAGGTTGAATGTTCAAGATGTAGTTTGAGTATTAACCATTGATTCAAATAAAAGATTGCACAACTGGAGAGGCTCTCCTGGGTTAAGTAGTTTATTCCTGCACACAGAAGTAAGTTTTTTCCTTTGTGTATTCCAGAAGTACTTGAGTGTCTTCCCTGCTAAACAAGCAACCTCGGTTGGAATTATTTTCTTTAGCTTTACTCTTTATCAAGTACAATCTTGTAACTAAGAATTCACCTCAGCTTTTGCTGATACGACTTACCAGCTAATTCAAGCTTCCCACTTCAAGTTTAAGCTTTATCGTTTGTTCTGCCTAATAAGAAATCTGATAATATGCTATGCTTTATTTTGGTTTACTTGCAGTATTTTCTCGTATAGTCACACTGCATGGCATTGTGTGAATAAACCATAGCTTATTAATCCATTTTACTGTTGATGAGCATTTGGGTAGTGACATGAAAAAGATGAAGTATTACGTAAGTACTCATATGTATGCAAACAATATCCCCACATAGCATTAAAAAATTCTTTTTTTTTTTTTTTTTTTTGCTGTTGAAGGGTAATATACATAGAGAGATGTGTAATTTGATGAAGTTTTACACACTGCACACACATATGCAACCAGTACCAAGCCCAGGAAACAGAACGTGACCAATTCCCAGAAGCCCTATTTTTGGACCCTCTCAGTCATTAGCTCTCTTAAGGGTAACCACTAGCCTAACATCCAATAGCACAAATGAGTTTTGCTTGTTTTTGTACAAAACAAACTGTTGTAGGTCTCACTTTTTCACTTAGCATCATATTTATGAGATTCATATATATTACTGCATTTAGAAGCAAATTGTTCATTCTTAGTGATATATAGTGTTCTGTTATATATCACCAATTATTTATCTACTTTACTGTCAATGAACATTCTGGTTGTTTTCCACTTTGAGGGTTATGATAAATACTGTTGCTCTGAGCTGTTTAATAGATATCTTTTGGTATATATTTGATATTGGTATATGCCTAGGAAACAAATTTCTGGGCCAAAGCATTTTCATGTGTTTAACTTTAGTAGACAGTCTTTGATCTCTTGAGGAATCATTCTGAGGGAGGCATTTCAGTATAACCATTATGAGAACAACTTTTGGAGTCACTCAGACCAAATTTAGCTTATGAAAGAATCATACCACTTTGTGCTTAAACTTCTTAAGCTTCAGTTTAACTTACCTGTGTAATAGGTATAATAAAATCTTTCTCAAAATATGAGAATTAAATGAGATATTTATTTTAATGCAAGTTAGAACAATGCCTGGCACATAGTAAGTGCTTAGGTTATTATATGGTGGTTATTAATCATTAGCTTTTACAACATAGACAATACGGAGAATCTGAAACAAATATGGGTGATATAATCCACAGTTTTAATTCTCTGATGGAAGAAAATTGAGACTCTGACCCAAAAGGCATTACCAATTCCAGGGAGTATTACACTTGGACCCTGAAAAAAAAATCATTTAAACATTATCCCAAAATGCCTTTGCAAATTACTCTTGCCAGAGGCAAGGTTCTTGGATGCAGTGCATTAACATCCATTTTTTTCCCTTACCAGACTTTACTCTTTAAAGATAAGACTGCCAAGGGCTACTCTGGAAAGTCACTAGTATTATACTTTTTATTATATTTGCCAATTTCACACTTTCCTCAACCCATCCCCCAAAGTTGTTGAAAAGTGACTGTAAGGACATTAGCTCCTACTTTTCTTTGAAACTTACCAGTATTTATGTTCCACATTCTTAAAAATACTAAAAATAAGCCCCGATCCTTGCTTTAAATGACAGAGACCTTGCCCTTTTTTTTTCTTTTCTTTTCTAGGAAAGTGCTTGATAACCTCAGGGTGGATTTCAGCAGCTGCTGTGACAATGCCTGAGAGTTACCACAGAAGTTTCACTGTGTACCGAGGTACTGTTTTAGTTAATGGCTTTAGGGGCAGCAGATTCAGTTATCTTAGGTAATTTTGGAAAGTGGCACCCTGTTCCTGATAAATTGCATCAGACCCCATTTATCAGTTACTAGTTTCAAGAAATTAAGCAGTCTATTTGAAAGTATACCGTTTGATAAGGCCAGAGGTAGACCTGAAAGGGGATTTTCTGAACATTTAATTGACCCTCTTTTGACTTACAAAACTAGTCATTCAACAGTCTTGCCTAAAGTCAGTGGCTTGTTTCCTGCACAAACATCAAACTAGAGTCTAATTCCTGGTTTAGCGGTTGCTCCCGTTTGCTCTTGCTTCTTGGTGGCCACCATCCCCCTATCCTGTCCTGTCCCACTCTCTACCTCAATTTCAAAGAAGTCCATACCTGGGGACTTTGGAACAAGTTGTGCCTTAAGGGAATGACCATTGTCATTTGAATTAAATTGTCTTAAGGGCAAGGTGAGTGAGGTTTTTCTGCTAGAACATTCAGATCCAAGAAGGAAGACCTTGTCTATTTTCTGGACCACTGTATTCTCTGCACCCGTGCCTGGTACGTGACAGACCCTGATCAATGTTAAATGAAGAAATGAATCAGTAAATCTTGTGTACCTCAGGTTGCCATGTCCTTTGTCTTTTCCACCTCTTTCCAGTTGTACTAATAAAATAAGTGCATATTTAGATTCTAAAGAGGAGAAATCATGAACAAAGCGTCCAGTACGGTGCCTGATTCATTGAGGGCAATTAAAGAACGTCGGATCATTTTCCTTTTCTTCCTTCCCAAGTGGAGGGTACTGGGGGTAGGGGGTGATATGCCACGGTGTTTATGTTCCTGGGCATAAAGTGACGTGGGTAACTAACAGGCTGGGGAGAAAAGACTGTCGACGTCTTTCTGATCCGTATCAGAAATTCCAGTGCCCCGAAAAACGTACAGCTATTTTACCTAGAGAGGTTAGTCGCATTTGTTGATTGATTCTGGGCTGCAGTCAACTCTTAATACAAGTTTTTATAACCATCAGTTACTTCGCGGCAGGATGAAGTGCAGTGACAGGAAAAGCAGGGACCCCTCTCCTTCCTCCACAAATGAAGGAACTCCTCTGTGGCAGGGGCTGCGTTTTGCGTGTCTAACGGGTCCTCGGTCAGGGGCGGTCCCCACCCCTCCAGCCCCGCCTCCGCGCCCTCGGAGGCGGCAGTCGAGGGTCAAGTTCGGTCCCTGGAGGCTCGCTCCCCGCTCCGAAGCAGCTCGCGCGTCTCTAGGCTCCTCCCCGCCCGAACCCCGCAGGCTAGCAGGGCTCAGAGGTCATTCGGGTGCTGGGTCACTCGGCCACTCGCTGTGCTACCACGTGGGAGAAAAGTTTCCAACTCTGCGGTGGGGCCTCCCCCGCTGTGCCCCACAGCGGAGCAGAGGTCCGCACTTCGGCACCCGCTCGCTTTCTTATCGCTTGCAGTCGCAACCCTCCAGCTGGGGGACTCCTCCCGCCGCACCCCCCTCCCCCGGGCCCGTAACCCTTCTCTGAAACCCCTCCTTCCCCTGCTGCTCAGGTCGCCCTAGGAAAACACCCTGGGAGCCTGGGAGAAGGCGGCCCGAGCGCCCTCCGCGGGCCTGGGGTAAGGGGTCCAAGGACAAGTGTCCCGAGGAGCACGGGGCGGGGGGCGCGGAGCCGGGCGCGCGGGGTAGACTGAAGACAGCGGCCCGCACGGCGTCCCCAGCGCGACTGGCGGGAACATTCCGCGGCTCCCACACCCTCGCGCGCCAACTCTGGCGGGTCTGAGTAAACCCCAAGCTAACTGCCCCCTCCACGCCCCCAAGCCGCCCTCACGCCCCGCTCCGGGCTCGCCTCCGCCCCCAGTGCGCAGGCCCGGCCGCCCCAGCGCGCATGCCCTGGGCTCGCGAGCGCGGCCAGCCCCCAGCCTTGTGCTTTCTACACACTCTACAACTGGGGAGGGGGCGGGGGCGGAGGGAGCCCGGCCGGCCACGTGATCCAGCCGGCCGGGGCCGCGGGGGCGGGAGCGCGCGCCGAGCGAGGCGCGGGGAGGGCGGTGCGCGTGCGCGCGGCGCGCGCGGGCGGGCGCCGGGCTGGGCTGAGGCGGGCGGCGGCGGCGGCGGCGGCGCGGCAGTGGGCCGGCCGCGGAGGGGGAGGAGCGGGAGCTGAGCGAGGCGGGCGGGCGATGGGGCCGTGCCCGGGCTCCCGCTGCAGCCGCCCGGGGACACGCCGTGCACCCTCCGGCTCGGGGCTCTCGCGGCGGCATCTGTGGCAGCGTTAGCGGCGGCGGCGAGAGCGGCGTTCCCGGCGCTTCCTGGCCGCGCTTCTCCCTTCAGGCTGGGCGAAGAGAGGAGGCAGCGGCGGCGGCGGCACACCGGCGTCTCTCCCGCTGGAGATTTCTTTCTGCTTTCCTCGTCGACTGACTGACTGGCCCCCTCCCTTTTTTTGAGGAAGGGTGACCTCTTCTTTGGGACTGGAAAAAATATTTTTTTGAGGTGGGGGGAGGTGGGTGGCAGCATCAGGGACTGCTTCTTCTCTTCTTTCATCTCCCTTTCCTTCCCCCTCCGAGCCCGAAAAGCAAACCCCACAACTGCTCCAGCATCCTCCTTCCCTTCCTCCACCGCTTCCAGTTGCGCCCTCTCCCCTCCTAATTATTTCATTATTATGCTCCCCTCTCTGGGGGGTCTCGTCCCTGTCGGGTCGCTCGGAAGCCTTGGCCTCCCCTGGATGCATTTCTTAAAAATTTTGGAGCCAGGGAGTGAGTTTTCTCTGAGGCGTGTGTGAGAGGCGGCGGGGGTGTTTTCCTGCGCGAGGGGCGGGTGAAGTTCATTGCCCCCACTTTTCCCGCGACCTTTTTCGGACCGGATTTGGAGTCGCGGGGGGCGGGCAGGCGTTTTCGGGGGGCGGGGGGCGCGGCGGAGAATGGCCGCGGGGAGGGCTCCCCGGAGCCTCCCAGTCTCTTGATCAAAGCATTCCGCTATTCTGATTTATTGCCTGCTTGGTGAGTTATTTTTTTTTTTTTCCCCCTCTAAAGGAGACCTGTGTGTTCAGCCATTACTTTGCTCGGCGCTGCTCACGGGAATCTCCGACCCTCGGTGCTGTGGGCAGCCCCGCACTTGGGCTCCTCGCCTCTCGCCCTCGCTCCCGTCCCTCCTCCCTCTCTCCGCCCCTTCCCCCTTTTCTTTCTCCTCTCTTTCTTCCCCTCTCTCCCTTCTTTCGGCCGCCGTCTCCCCCGCGCCCTCCTCGGGGCGGAGGGAAGCCGAGAAGGGGGAGGGAGAGGTTGGTGTCAATTTTTTTGTGCGGCCGCGGCCGGAGCCTGTGGCGGGCAGGCGGCGAGCGGGGAGACCCCGGCGCGGCAGAGCCATGGATGGCCCGACGCGGGGCCATGGACTCCGCAAAAAGCGGCGGTCGCGGTCACAGCGAGACCGGGAGAGGCGCTCCCGGGGCGGGCTGGGGGCCGGCGCGGCCGGCGGCGGCGGGGCCGGCCGGACCCGGGCGCCCTCGCTCGCCTCGTCGTCGGGCTCCGACAAGGAAGACAATGGGAAGCCCCCGTCCTCCGCCCCGTCCCGGCCCAGACCCCCGCGGAGGAAGCGGAGAGAGTCCACCTCGGCCGAAGAGGACATCATTGATGGATTTGCCATGACCAGCTTTGTCACTTTTGAAGCGCTGGAGGTAAGGGGGACCCCCCTCCCCCCCGGTTTCCCTTTATAGCCACGACCCCCTCCCTCCTCGGCTGTGCTGGGCTCTGCTGCCTCCCCCCGCCGCGCTCCGGTCGGTCTGGCTGTCTGTCTGTCTAGGCTGAGGTCTTATTGTTGGGGGGTGGGGGGAGCTGGGGGCGCGGGTAGACAGGCAGCAGGAGGGAATCGCCAAGCCGTGCCTGGTCTCCTGGTCTCCTCGTTCTCGCTCGCCTTCCCCCTGCGCCCCCTCCCCGCACCCCCTCCACAGCAGATGGGCAGAAAGAAAGGGGTTCAGGCATCACAACAATGCGCCCCCCTCCACGGAGAGCTCTGCCCCTACTCCTTCCTCCTCTCCCTCCCCAATCATGGCTTCTTGGCTGGTGGAAGTCTCTTTGCTGGGTTTGGGGCGCCTGTGGACGGTTCTCCGTGTGCTTTCTCCAGAGCCATATGTCCCTGTGTGTGTGTCTGTGTAGTAGAGACCTTTCCTGGGTGTCCTCGGGACCGGAGACTGACGGGGTTTTGTGGTTCTTTGCCCCTTTCCTCTACCCTTCTTTTTTTCTTTTCATTTCTTTTTTCTTTCTTTCCTTTTTTCTTTTCTTTTTTTGGTGAAGCTGGGGAAGGGGGCGTTTTCTCCTGGTTGGGAGAAAGGAGGGAGGAGGGGAGGGAGGAGAGAAAAGGATGGAATATCTTTCAGTATTCCGTTCTGGGCTCTATTCCGGAAAGGGTTAACTGTAATATTCTCTATACACATAACATGCACATGTGTGTGTATATGAACAATTCGGTTAAAAGACAGAAAAAGGTACACCAGGGAGGACGGGTGTGAGGAAAGAATAAAATCCTAGCTGGTATCTGAAGGGCTTGTCACCCAATTGTCCCTCTCCTTTTCCTTTTTTTGTGTTTTCTTTTCTTTTTCTTTCTGATTGGCTTTGTGTGTGTGTATATATCTATGTGTGTCTTTCTTTATTCCTTGGGCACCTGCACCGTTGATTTCCAAATGCACATTATCCTGCCAGCTAAAGGGCTCCTTGGGGGTGTTGGGGGGGGGCAAGTAGAGGGAGATTGTCTGGGGGTCAGAGGGAAACTCTCTTCACCTGGACGGATCTGGTTTGGTGCTGGCATGGGTCACTGGCCTGTATAAATGTAACCCCCTTTTCTCCTCCCCCACCTTCCTCTCCCCACCCCCAACACACCACAGACACACACACAGGCGCTTGGAGATTCTGCAGAGTTGGTCCGGCTTTCCTAAGCACAAAACCAAGATAGGAGTTGGTTTCTAGGCTTTCCTGCACCTGATGTGATGGTGTGAGGTTCCTGAAAGAAACTTTTCCCTTTCCCTTTGGTTTTTGCTGTTATTATGGTATTGTTTGCAGTGCTCAAATGCAAGCTTTGTTGATGACAGCTTAAATCTCACATGCAGTAACTGTGCAGGTTTAGATTGCTGTATGTGTGTGTTTGGGTGTCAAGTTTAAATATTTTTAAAAAGGAAGCCTTCCTGTTAGGGTTATTCTTTTCTCTTTGAACTGCTTTTTGGTTGGGCTCCTGGTGGTTACCGTGGTGGATGGTGGCCAGTGGTTGGGGAGGAATGGAGAGTGGTGGTGTTGGTGGCCATAGATTTTGATGTTGGTGATTGAATCAGTTATTCTCTGGTTCTAGAACTGGTACTTTATTGGCTAAAATGGATCTTACATAGTTCTTTTGAGTGTTGAGGCTCACCACTTATTAGGATAATTCTAACTGTGGCTTCAACTTTGCCAATGTGGGAGGGTACTGTACAGTGTGACCTCTTTCTCTCTCTCTCTTGCTTTAAAATAGAAATTGAAATGGTAATATGTATTCTAGTATGTGAATTAGAAAATGCTGCCTAAAATTTGGTTGTTATCAGTGGTTGGTTTAGGACAGTGTTTGTAAGAGCTGCTTACAAGTGGTTTTGTTTCCAGCATGGTTTTCCTGGGCCCTTTATGGCCCCTCACAGTAAGTAAGCAAGAGGGGCCTGCAGATTTCCACAAACCTGTTTGAAGGTCAAGTAGAGATAAATATAACACATGCAGTTATTTTTGGTGGTTTTACTTTTAATAAATACTGGACGGGCTTGTGTATCTGTCCATTTGGCTTTTGAGAGAAAATGTGCCCATTCTAGTTTCTTTTGGGTGTAAAAAACTTTTAATTTTTAAAGAAGACCAAGTTTGACTTGTACCATTAATACCATTCCTTTTCTTGCTGTGAATCTTTTTCTGCTATTTTTCTAGATTCAAAACTCAGGTTACTTTGGTTAGCTGAATATTATAATACCGTCATATCTGAATATCATTTGCATATCTCTGGTTATAAAGGTCTAACTTTTAAAAAAGTTTCTTTAAACTTTATAGAAAAATGTAAACATATACAAAAATACAGTATAATAAACCCCAAGGTGCACAACCACCTAGGTTCAACAGTTGTCTTTCTGAGTGGTAATGACTCAGAGGAAAGAAAAAACAGAACCCACCCAAACCCATAGTATTATCACACCTAGGTGAATTAACAACAGTTCCCTAATATCAAATACCTTCACATGCATTTACGTTTAGGAGTCCCAATTTTTGTAGGAAAGCTGCAGATACACTCTTCAGGTTAAAAAAGAAAAGTGGGGAATAAAAATCATCATGTATGTCTGGTTCTGTGGGACAACATAGATCTCTTTGCAGCTTATCTCATTTGTGTCCATGCTTCATAGTCAGGCATATGTGTGTGGTGATCATTAAAATCTCTGGTGTCCTGTTGTCCTCAGTTTGGAAGATTTACTGAATTATCACTAAGAAATGTGAGGGTTTGTTAGGAAACAGGCAACTTAAACTATGAACTTGGACAGGAATGTATAATACAAGAGTGCTTGTAAATGTTAAGAATTATATATGATAAGAATTATCCTAAATGCATACTATGTTTTTGTGTTTAGAAATGAAATCAGTTGTCACCACGAATCATCAGAGTTGCTGCTAGTATGATGTTGTGATAAGAAACCAGAAATATTGGCTTGCACAGCTAGGCTTTTAACCTTAGGCTTGATTCAGAGCAGTAGCTAGCAAACTGTGGAGTGTATACTTTTGGTGTTAATGGACGCATCGTTTGACTCCATGGTTTGGTTTTTGTCTTGAGTGGCTGATTTTGACTTCCCTTTAAAAAAAAGAGATAGTGAAATGTCCTAATAAAATTGTTCCAGGCTAATGGTTTTATTCATAATACTGGAGGAAAAATAAGAAACTTGTCTAATGAGAACCATAATTTTTATGTGGATTTATTTTTCACTCTTTTTGGATTCTTATTTAAAATGATGAAAGCTTTGGACAGAGTTTGAGAAGTCCCACACTTTATACAGTGAAACTGGCAGAGGTAGTTTCGTATTCTGCAGGGACACTTGTCTTGAGTAATTGTGCCCTGAAGTTCAAGTATGTGATTGTGAAGAGTCTTGTGATAGAAGATAAGAGGGTAAGTGAGGAGGCTAAAGTTGAACATGGTGTTCTTTTCATTATGCATTTGAGCAGCAGTATTATCATTTGGTATGGTACTATTTACTTGAATATTCTTTGAATGAAAGTGACTATCCCCAGATATCAAGCCTCATTAAAAAGCAGTTTTCAGCAAACAAAGTATAAATGGGAATGTTGGGATCTAGTACTGCCAGTGTACTCTGATGTACCAGATAATATTGCCTTTCTGTTATTTGCATTTTCTTTTTCTGTGTAATCTTGATTAGGAAGCCATGTGAGCACTATGACTGAAAACCTGCAAATCCATTTTTTCCCCCTTCACTTAGCTGTTGTGCCCTGGTTTCTTAGGGCAACCTCCTTATATACAACTGACCAAGGGAAGCAGAGATGAAATGGGAGGGATTAGCAGACAGGAGGCCAGTTGGAGCTTTGCAGGCTTGTGAAAAATGAAGGAAGACTCATTTCTGGTGGATGGAGAATCAAACCAAGACTTTCATGGGATCTTCATTTTCTTTGTGTTTCAGGGCTTACCCACACATTGGTAGTGTAAGTAGGCTGTACAGAATTTGATGTACTTATAGCATATCAGGCTCTGATAATTTACTGTGGTCAAATCTCACTTATCCAGTTTAAAAAATATTAATCATGTTTCTTGTATCAGTCAGCAAATATTTATGGAGTGTGTGATATGTGCAAGGTACTAGAAGGAGGGGAAGTCTATATATATATAATAATATATTATATTTATATAGTATCCTTGAAGGAGTGTGCAGTTCAGTTGGTAAATTAAGTCTAGCATTTACAGTTTTGAAACAGGCACTCAAATGCCTCATTCCAAGTAAGTGCAGTAAGCTTTCAGAGAAGGAATAGTGAGATAGGCTGAAGTGTTTGAGAAGGCTTCCTGGAGAATATATGGGTCCTCATATGTTAAAGTATATACAGAGAGAGAGTATGTATATGTATATATACATATACAGAGAGAGAGTAGGGATTGGGGAGGGGATTCTGAGAAGAGGGGATGGTGAACAAGGCATAGCAACAAGATGAGTGACTAGGGTTTGAGGGGCAAGAAGGGGCTGTAGAAATGAGAACAAAATGGTATAAGTAAAGAGTGCTTGTGTAAAGACCCACCTTCCAGGCCAGGCTGTCCTAACTAGTTGAGTGACATTGGGAAGCTACTCTCTAAAGGAATCCTTTTCTTTTTCTACAAGTTGAGAGGTTTAGGGTAGTTTTAAAGCAAAGATACCCAAGTTAGAAGGAAACATAGTTCTCGAGGTGTGCATAGGTTGTGGTCCAGACCAAGAAATGAGATTCTTCGCTCAGTTAATTTTGGAACTTGATGGGCCAGGCAGAATTAAATGGGTAACTTGTTCTGCAAGGATTAGAAATCTTTTGTAATGTGTATGTAAATTTTGAATGTTAGAGAAAGAGATGTGATGTGTCTTATTTCCTAATATTTGACCACAGGGAACTTTCATTCTTGTCATTGTAGTTCCTAATCCATAATCCAGTATGGGAATTGCTGGAAAAGATCTCAAAGGTCCCTTCCAGATCTTGGAACTTGATAATCTCTGAGTATGTTGGCTGATGATAGATAACTTGAAAAACCAGGCACAAAAGTTTGCTGCTTGAGTGGGAGTGGCAAGGGGAGTGTGAGATGTAAATAATGATTAGTCCATCTCTCCTTCCTTTTTCTGCCCTGTGTCAGCTCTTTAATTGATTGTTAGCAACCCCACCATGAAGTGAATATTGGTGAGAGGTTTTCTTTCAGTGTGATAGTAGCCCAATTCTAATGCTACCAAGCTACCTTCCAGCCAGAGGGAATTTTTATCCTATCTTGGTTCCTTCTGGTTTCTTCTGTTGCTGCTTTTTAGCAAGTTGGGAAAGAAGGCTGGATGAGAAAGGAGGTTGACACTGATGTTAAAATAAAGGTTTTAAATTATCTGCCTTTCGCTTGCTTATGTATGAAGTGTTCGCTCAAGAAAGGTCAGAACCCTTCGTCTGCTGTGGAGCTGTGTTTTTGTTTCGTTTTTCGCTTTCTATCTTGGAAAGTTTGGGATGGTACTATGGAGTAAATGGGTCAGTTCCAGCATTTCACTTTGGGCAGTTTGCATAGCTTTAGGATCTGAGGCGTTCCTAAGTGGTGAGAAAGTTTATAGAAGGAAAAAGGACTGTGAATAATGTGCTTGGTTATGACGTCAAGTATTTTACTATACTTAACTGAATTTTGATATTTCACTGTACAAGGCAGAGCATCCCTTCAGGAGTATTTATGTGAGATGAGGTAGAATATTGTGATATAGTGATTCCATGCACCTCGTGTTAGCTGTTGAGATGAATTGCTTTATATCTTTTTTGGAAGTGGACAGGGTATAAATGAATCAGTAAATTTAAAAACCGAATCACAGAGTTAGTGATTAGCCTTTGATCCTTTCTGAGAGTGTTTTCCTCTCTCTTCCATTTAAAAGGGTTAAAAAAAGAACATTCAGTATGATTCTAGGAGATTCAGGGAACGTTGAGGTGATAAAAAGATTCTAAGACTCTATACAACATTTCTATTTGCTGTCAAAAATAAATGACAATTATGTAGTTTGAGAGAATGTTAGGATTAGAAATAAAGTTCCCAAGCTTAAAAAAAAAATAGTTGAGAGCAGCTACTAAAGAATAATTTAGGTTCCTCCTGCTAAATTTGAAAGCCTTTGGACATAAGGTCTGTTGCATTTTTTGATATGGAATGAGCGAGTGTGTGTGTGTGTGTGTGTGTGTGTGTGTGTGTAGAGGGTGGATAGTGGGTTAGTGTTTTTACAGTTTATTTTACCCCTATGCTGTAATACACTAGTATACTAAATGTAGTCTAACTTTGTAAAAGTGCCTCATGCTATTTTTTCTCTCAAGAAACAACACTTTTTTCAGGGTCAGGATTAAAGCCAATATTTTGTTGATATAGGAAAAAGGTAATGGGATAGCAGCTATTCATTTGAGAAAGCTGTGGGGAAAAAGATTTAAAAACTCTCAAATAATTGAAGTTTGGAAAAGCAGAATGGGAATTAATCAAAACTAATTTAGGGACATTTAGCTGGGTCAGAACAAGTTTTTCTTACATAATGTGTAGCTGTTCCATGAATAGATGAATGCAGATTTTTCTTTCCTGGTAGTGGGGCGTAGAGTTAAAGGCTGTTGAGACCCTGAATTTGTGTTCCTTCTTCCAGATTTGAACTGTGTTCTTCCTTCATTTCTTCTAAGAAGCCTTCAGGGTAGGGGGTGTGCAGTCAGCACCTTTCTTTCTAAGGTCACAGAAAATAGGTTCCTCTTGATGCTGTTAGTAACCGAGGAGGCGAGGGGTGACTTTCACTTCATCTGGGTTCCTTTGCTTGCTTAGGAAGAGACTACTATGGCTCAGGGGATAAAGAATCTGCTTGTGATGTGGTGACACAGGAGACGCAGGTTTGATTCCTGGGTTGGGAAGACTCCCTGGAGGAGGAAAATGGCAACCCACTCCAGTATTCTTGCCTGAAAAATTCCATGGACAGAGAATTGGTGAGCTGTAGTCCATGGGGTTGGTGGGCTATCGGCGGGCTGTAGTCCCTGGGGTTGGTGGGCTATCGGCGGGCTGTAGTCCCTGGGGTTGGTGGGCTATCGGCGGGCTGTAGTCCCTGGGGTTGGTGGGCTATCGGCGGGCTGTAGTCCATGGGGTTGGTGGGCTATCGGTGGGCTGTAGTCCATGGGGTTGCAAAGAGTCGGACACGACTGAGCAGCTAAGCACAGGTAAGCACAGGCTTCTGTGTGTCAGTCCTTTTCAGTCTCTGTTCCGTATTTTGCAAGGGGAATTGCAGCCTGGAATCGTTTGTACGGCTGCTGTCTTTATAGGTTTTTATTTCACATACTAGTGCCTGTGTCAGTCCCATCTTAGGATCCAGTAGGTTCCCCACCACCCACTGCCTGCCTGCCTCCTTCCCACCGTCCCTTGCAACTTCCCTCCTTTCTTTCCTCTTCTCTTCCTTTACTGAGGCAGAATCATCAAAATTATGAATGCAAGTTAATAAAAGGCAATGGATTTATGAAGTTCTGAGTGAAATGTAGACACTTTAAATTCCAAACCTTCATTATTTGAACATTGACTGTCTGTTTGAGGGACTCTGAGGTTAGTACTGTGAGGGTAAATTTCTCAGTTTTCAGTTTTCTGAACTGTTATCAGCTCATCATTCTAATTTCTCATTCATTTCTGAACTCTGGTTAGAGTGTGCCTGAATAAATACCACAAATGACCAAGTATATGCAAATATTTTGTCATTTTGATTTGCCACCATACCTTGTAGTGCCATATCTCTGGATCCAGGAAAACCCAGGTGCAGTAAAATGGAGTCACAAGAGGAGAAGGAAAAAGCCCACAGTTTGTAAGTAAAGGAAAAATGGCTAATGCAGGTTGGGATTCACTTTTGGCAGAAAGCCTTCAAATTGCAGACAGATACTGTGTGATTGTTATTAACTGAAGCATTTTGAAATGACCTGGATTACATATGGAAACACAGCCTGTGAAAACAGATTGTGGCTCTTGGTTATATGGATGAAATCTGATACTTTCACACTGAATCTGAGACAGGGTTTATGTCAATGCCAGGGTCAAGTGGTGATGGTTCCTGAGGGATGTCAGGGTATTGTTTTCCTTGTCTCCACACCTACCCTTCTCTGTAGCACAGCCCACCAAGTTCATTCTGGATTTCTGCAGAGTTTCTCATGGCAGTGATATTTTCAAGCTTGTAAAGAGGATTTAAGAGAGTCTGGTATTGCAGTGATTTCTTCATAGTTATACTGAAGTAGACTTGTTGTTTGCTAGGTTCTCTGTTCAGCTATGCTTTCTAGCTAAATGTTACTGGTGATTTAGTGAATAGTTTCTCATAGTTAGAAACTAAGAGAAGGAAAAAAAAAAACCCTCAGGAAATAAAGATGTAGATAGAACAATAGTTGAACATTAGGTTATCACTTATTTTCCAGTCACATACTAGAAATTGCAGTGTTCCACCCACTCTCCCTATACATGTTCAGTGGGCAAAAATAACGAAGGTCCTGAATCGTGCTATTCTAAGAAATGATTTTATATACTTCAAGTGACATTATACTTTCACTGGGGCAAAAGGGGAAGCAAGCATTTAGTATCTTGCATTGCTGTGTGTTGCAAGTTTGCTCCTGCCAAGTTTGTTAGGCTGATCAGTTTATTTGGGGGAAATTACAGTTTTGAGACTAATGCTCAGAGCTACAATCCTCAGGGAGGTTTTGTCCTAAAGTTAGGACCTCAACTTTTTCAGAGCAGCCTTTTGATCCATTTCACTTCAGCTGTTGTTGACTGATGTGCTTTCTAAGCCAGAGCAGCATTAGAGGCACAGATGTTGTCTTTAGAAATGCTGTAGTTCTACCTCTCATTTTGCAAATGAAAACACAGCCCAGAGGGGTTAATTGTCCTGCTTAAGATCACACTGGGAGTTAGAGGCTCTCACTGGTATCCAGTGAAGCTAGAGGACTGTCTGCTTTTCTTTAGTAAATTGAAAGTCTGAAAAAAAAAAAAAAACAAATACCACAAATGATGGTGATCACCCATGGTTGTAAAGATTCCGTTTTTCTAAGAAATGTTCTGATTATTGCTCAGTATCAGGAAACTTTTAAAAGCATTCTGCTTTCCCGCAGTGAGTGGTTGGCCTTTCTCTGCAGGTCCATTATTAGTCCTTTTTTAACACCATTCCCTCCCCTCCATAATGAGGATGTAAAAGAAAAAAATATTAGGGTGATGATATCAGAGTTTCTCATCCTTGAATATCCAACGGAAAGATAAAATAATTATTTGGATGTAAGATGATCTTAATGTTGGCCCACTTAAAATTTTAATGTAATTTTTTGAGGGTAGAATATTTTCTTCAGCCTTGTGATTCACAGACTCAGAGCCACTTACCAAGGTTGGTAGCAGAACATTTTTGAGACAAGTAAACTTTGAAGTATGGCTGAATTGAAGACTCAATCAAACTTTTCTTCTGAAGAAGAAAGACTCAAAATATTAAATCCACATGACGTGTTGGCTAAGGCATCTTGCCTGTTTATTGCTGAACCAGAAAATTTATAACAACTGTTTGTCATGTGTATATATTTATAGTCATTCATATAATGAAAAGAAGTTTTCATGAGATTGTAATAACATATCAAGATGGATGTAATTAAAACAGAAGCAGATTGACACCCTGAATTAAATGCAAACCATAAACCAGGATACCTGAGCATTGGTGCCTTACGTATTTGCTGCAGGGGGCAGTCAGCCAAATATGCAAATAAAAAGACATTGATGAATTTCCCTGGGTGTGTGTCTTGTGGTTGCAGAGAACTCAACTATTTTATTAATCTTTTATCAAGTATTGTTTAGATTGCAGCAGCAATGGAATGTATTAATTTGGCAGACCAAATAGCTTAGGACCAGAAAGTAGGAAGTAGTAAGGGGAAGACATGATTGATATACTGTCCTATAAATAACACATGCGACTGACAAAGGGGCTGAGTAATCTTTAGATCTGTGCTTGATGTCACTAATGGAGTTGTTACACCAGGATGTTTGAGTTGAACTTCAATCAGAGAGGCTGCCTCCCATTTAAAAGGCAGGTCTATGTCTAGTTACACCCTGGACGGATGTGTTGACAAAATTGGTGTAGGTTGAATTTTTTTAGGTTGGGTGAATGCGCCAGGGCGTCTTACTGTGAAAAATATGATTAAACAAGAAAATTGAGTATGATTCTCCTCTCTGCAGAGAAGCGTGGATTTTGGTAGAGTGAGTCTCTTTAGATGGGCATTGCTTTTCCTGAGACACTTTTCTGCATGTGCTCCATGTACTCCTAGAAGAAAGTGACTGTGAGATTTGCATTTTCTGTACAGGTTTCATACCTCACTTGGTCAGGGCTTCCAGGAGTAATTGGTGGTGATTTGAATAAGCCCGCATCATTCAGATTTCAGAGGTTGGTTTTCAAGTGCATGCTAAGGAGAGCTTGCGGCTATGAATACGGAGTATGATTTCCATATCTGTTCCATTGGGGAGTCCAGGCATGTCATAACCACTTCAGAGTCATGATTGTATGGAGACACCCTAGCTATAATTTTTCTATATGACAGTTCAGTTTTAAAATTGTAAAGATGCCAAGTGCAGGGCCGTATTGTTATTGGGGAAGTCGGTGACATCTGTTACATCTTGTTAACCAGGGGAGGAAAATGCTTTAATCAAAACATCTAATTATGCCCTCTCAACTGATGAAAGATCTTTTGCTAAATTTTTGGAATTGGCCTTAATGGAAGAAGCCGGCCTCTAGAGGAACTGTGAAGTAAACTTATTATTTTTATTTGAAAAATACATATTGATAACCATGGTGACATAAGGGTATTTTAATTTTATCAAATTGCTCTTGTGCTGTGTGTTGAAAATAGACATTTTCAAAGTCGTCTAAGCCAGCATGAAGTTCTTGCTTTTGTCCTCCCTCTCACCCTCATAGCATATGAGGCCCCAGAAGGAGTTTGTACTTCCAGATAGGAACCTGGGAAGCTAAGAGTTGGTTGAGAGCCACCTGGGGAGGGAGCAAATGATAATTACAGGTGAGAGGCTGGGGGATAATTCAGCCTGTGTGCTGGGAGGTGCGATTTCACACCTGAGTGTTAAAACCTGCCGTGTTAGACAGTTGTTTTAAAATTAGTTTTATTAGTCTAATACAGAAATGGCCCAGATTGTTCCAGGTCACCTTCAGTTGAAGGAATATAACTGTTTCAAAGTATCGAATATATAATATGATTGCAGAAGTATTTGCTGTGTTTAGAAGTAGTTTCAAGTCATATCTGAAAGATTCCAACACTGTGTTTAACTCATCATATCCATAACAGTTCTAGCTCCCTTGATCACTTTATAAAAAATTGTTAAATATTTTGACAGTCACTCAGTCTTTCAACCTGTCTAGTAAAGCCAACCTTTATTTGTATTTCAACCCAGAATTAATTTTATCTGCAACAATTCTGTTTCCAGAATCAGAGATAATAACAACATACTACATAATAATAGCAGTAGTAATAATAATAGTAAACTTACTAAGAATCTTAATGCTGACCTCAGAGCAATGCTTTACTTCTTAGGTTTCAGAGTATTTCATCTTTTTGAAATGATTTTCCCATGGCTTGATGGGGACAGCCTTAGGGTGTTTCTGAAGTTTTGACCTGACACGGTTTACTCTGTGTTTTATTTGGGTTCTGGTGGGAAGTTCAAGTGCTGTTGATTTTTTCTTGGTCTGTTCTACGCTCTGTCATGGCTCTCTGTGTATAACTTGGGGTATGACTGGCACTTTGGAAAAGAGAGAGCCAGAGTTACCTTCCTGAATTTCTAATGCATTATTTTATTTCCCTCTATTTCCTAACTTTAGTTTCTGTATTCCCCCTACATGTATCCTTCCTGGGGTATTTGATGCGCTTAGAATTGTTGCTTCCTTTACTCAATAATCCATGCACAGTAGGTAGGTAGCGCTTATTTAGAGCTGACCTATTTCCACAAAAATTCCATGAAAAGAAATTTCAGAAAAGGGGGCTAGTGTTTACTTAGTATTTATTCTGTGCCAGATACTGTGCTTGGAATTTTGCGTTCTTTGCCTCATTAGAGCTACACTGTGGAAAAAATGAACGATATCCCCGTTTTAGAGGGGAAAGACACTGAAGCTCAGAGAGGTTAAGTCAGCTTGCTCAAGGTCAGTACAGAAGAGGCAGGAAATGCAATTGTTTCTGCCTGACCTGAAAGCTCAAGCTCCTCATCCCTTCCATTCTTCCTTTAATACAGATTCATTTTGTGAGGGAATCCCAAATGGGACTCTGGCAGGCCACATATAGTTGTTCCTTGTCGCTGCTAAAAATTGTCTTGGTTACAAAGGATTTTCTAGGTTTAATAATAAGATTTAGGGAAGGGATAGTACCTCACCATCTTTTTGGAAGTTCTTTATTTTCTTTTTAAAAGCTGGAACTTGCATAGGAACCTGCCACTCATATAGTGCATCTGTAGCATATTTGTTGTTGGTTTGCTTCTTTTTCCTTCTTTTTCTTTCCTTTGGTCCCTCTCACTGTTTTTCCCTGTATTGAAATCTGACCTTTTTCCCGATCACATAGCTCAGGTAGAGTTTAAACCTTTGTCGAAGGCAAGGGCTCAGGCTTATAATATTGAGGGTAGCTGTGTGCCAGTCCCTGTACTAAATCCTTTCACATACTTATCTTGCTGATTTCTCACAACAGCCCCCAGGAACAGAAGTGTAAAGTTGGAGAAGGGACTGGCACCCTGTCAATAGGTCACTGTGGGTATAAGCTTATTTTCTACTCTAAATTTCTAGATAGTTTGTCTGATTTTAAAACTGTTCCAGCAAGTAGCACTTCTCTTGGCAATATATTCCACAATAAAACAGACCTTGTTGGTAGGTTTTTGTTTTTTTAACTAATAGGTACTCTATTCTTTCTGGTAAAGGAATGTACTAAATAGTTGCTTGCTTTTCTTGATACTTATATCTCATTTATTTCCTCTGTCATTGTTTTCCTTTCATTATTCTAAGCACATTTGCAAATTGTTTACCCCTTTTCTCCTCTCCACCCTGTCAGGTTTGTTTATGCTACGAAGAGTATGCTAATAAGTGTGACTGTTAGATTTGCTTCTTATGGAAATCCCAGCTGTGATTACAGTGCTGTACCTTCTAGAGAAGTCCCCTCTTCATTTCCCCTGGGCCAAATTGGGCCTCCACACAACTCCTCTTCTAGTACTTGGGTATTCAGGCCTGCCTGCTGACCATCCCTTAGGGAGTGGTATAACACACACACACACACACACACACATGCACGCATACATGCCATGCCGTATTCGTCCTGAAATCTCAAGAGATTTCTGGGGTGAAAATGCAAAGATCAAGAGAAAAGTCTTGTGATTCTGTGAAAAGTCTTTTTTTGGAGAAAGGAGGTAGTTTCTTCTCAGAACAGTTATGCTCTGAGACCTGCAGTCTTGCTCCCTACTCTGTTCAGCTATCGTGGAGCACAGTTACCCTTTTGCACGTCCAAAATATAGCAGATTTCAGTTTTTAACAGTTCATGATTGTAGGAGAGACCCAAGTCAAAGCATGTCCTTTGAAATTTAACTGTAAAAATCTGGTGTCACAGGCTCCACACCTTTAAGTCCAGAGTTTTAAAAGCAATCTCTTAAACCTAGATCTTATATATTTATACCATATGAGTTCTGTATTACTCTTTTTACTCTCGGGCCCGTCACAGATTTTGAATACTAGGTAGGATCTGTGTATTTTAAACTTTTCCTTGTGTTGTTCCTTGCCTGTCAGGTGGTTTGTAATAGCCCTGTTCTGATGTTTTCTATTAGGACCAATAGGGCAGTGGGTGCCCTCTGTTTACTATTTTTAGATGAACATTACCTTAGCATTCTGTTACAGATTTCTAAGTCAGCTGCCCATATTTCATCTGTACTCTTATTTCATTTAGTGTGGTGTACCTGGGATTAAGGATAGAGAAATATGTATGCTCAGGCTGATTTGGAAATTACATTGTTGAAATACAGCCCATATGGCCATTGTAAAATGGTTAGTACTGCATATAATTGCCTTCCCAGTGATGTGCTTTGTCATTACTTCCATCTTCCAAGAAGCACTCCTGTAGCATGCTGACAGCAATGGCGTCATTAGAAAACATATGGACATGCAAAAGCATTAAATTGTCTTTAGTTTAAGGATTAGATTACAGTGTCAGAGGCTGGGTCTCCGTGCTTTCAGTCAGGAACTCTCGCGTAGTTCAGCACTGTGAGGCTGGATGATAGAGCTTTGCAAAGGTCCTGCTGATGTGTTTGCTGAGTATGTTTCATATCTTCCCTGCAATTTTGAGGAGGTCTTTGAGCTGTGCGTAAGATCTCATGGTGGTATTGATACTGTAGTCAGCTGGCTTTTCTGGGGTTTTTCTCCCAATTGTTCATACCTTGTGCAGAGTTCTTTTCTAGGACACGCTATTCCCTCACCCTATGTTTTCCTGAATGTCTCCTGAATGTAAGTCCAAAGCTGGCTGAGGCAGGAGGTCATTTAGATGTAAAAAGAGACTAAAGTAGTGGAGTCAGGAAGTCACCAGGTGGCTGCCATGTTGCCCAGATTTATATCCTGCATTGTATAACATCTGTTCCATGTCTACCACCTTTTCTTCCTTACCTCCTTCAAAGCAGTGAGATTTTTGTAGCCTGGAGGCTTAGCGGTAGGTCCCAGAGGCTCAGAGATGATGTAACAGGGCGTGGAAAGAGACCCTAGCCTCCTCCCCGCCTCCCTCCATTGTAGGATGTGACTGCTTTTTGGCTGTAGATGTTTTAGGGATGGAACAGTTCTGGGACGTTGGTATGTTTTGAATTTTTAGGGTACTTTATGCAGCTGCCAGTGAATAATAAGTGAAATTACAGAATGGAAAGTCATTTATCACATTTAACATTTCTCATTGGAGTCTCACAGAAATAACATGGACTTGGACATTTCTAATAATAAGTGACTTTGCAGATCATTTGGGTAGTGCTTTGGGGGAGCACCGTGGGGAACACTGAGTCAGCTGAGGGCAGGTTGTGACCTCATTCAACCAGAGCTCCACCTTTACCTGTTTTATATATTAAGGGTAGGACTCTCTTTGGGAAGAAAAAGGTAACTAAATTTTGTTCTTTCATTAAGGAAATATCTATCAGTTGCTTGTGTGAGCCAGGCAGCATTGTTCTGGGTGCAGTGGGTGGTGTAAGAGAAATAGATACCTGCTCTCATAGGGTTTATCTTCTAGCAGGGGTGTAAGACATGCTGCAAATTACAAACAGATACATACTCTGTTGAGTAGTGACACGGATTTTAAAAACAGGGTAAGGACATGTTAGTGAGAATCTGGCATGTGTATGCAGACGTGGTTTAAGTGAAGCTTCCTAAAGGAGGTGATATTTGAGCAGAAACCTGAAGGAAGTGAGGGAGCAAGCAGTGAGGAGAGCCAGGGGCAGAGCCTGCCAGCAGAGGGAAGAGCAAGGTGAAGACTGAGGAGGAGAGTGCTCGGTGTGTGAGTAACTGCAGAAGGAAAAGGGCGAGTAAACAGAGGGGCAGAGATGAGGAAATGAGGCTCAGGGAAGTTAAATAACTTCCCCAGGTTGTGGAGCCGGAACTAGAACCCAGACTGTCTGACTTCAGGGCCTGCACTGCCTCCTTGGGCTTCCTAGGTGGCTCAGTGGTAAAGAAGAGATGAGGGTTGGATCTGTGGGTGGGGAAGATCCCCTGGAGAGGGAAATGGCAACCCACTCCAGTATTCTTGCCTGGGAAATTGTCATGGACAGAGGAGCCTGGCAGGCTACAGTTTTCATGGACTTGCAAAGAGTCAGACATGACTCTTTGACTAAATAACAACAACTGCCTCCTCGATGAGAAGGGAGTGGGTAGGCTTATTAGGATAAGCATTCATGTTTAATAGAATATTAAACTGGAATATGCTCTGCCCCCACCCCATTTTAAAAAGATGGTCCTAGAGCTGAGTCCTGGGAGTAATACTGTCTTACTGCAACCCACTTTGGTGTTTGATTATATAAAGGATTTCATAGCCAGTCTGACTTAGTCCTGGCAACTCTGCTGATTTTAGGTGGATTGTTGGTTAAGCAGACAAAGCAGTTTTACAGAATTCAGACCAGTGTTTTCAAATAAGCAGACTCATTTGAATTGGTCTTGATTTTTTTTTTTCTCCTCAGTGGAGTAAAAACCCCGGACACTATCAGTACCAGCACTCCTTAGGATGTACTTTTTAGGACCAGTATATGATAAGCTTGTTTTAAAATACATTTGTGTAAAAAATGTATGTATATATAGGACTATGAGATAGTTTCTGGCTTGTAGATGAAATCTTTTATAGATACGAGATAGTGTAAAGCACCACATGACCAACATCCCTGGCCCCACTACCAGCTTCAACAGGCCTTAGCGCTTTCTTCAGATTGGGCTAATTTTTGCGTATATTGTCTGAGGAGGAAGCGAGTCATCTGTAAGTCATCTGTAAGGGGATGCTTCAATCTAGCTGCACATTAGAATCCTCTGGGGAATTTAAAAAAAAAAAGTCCCTGTACCCATGGGAGAGGGTACAGAACTTTTAAAAGCTCTCCAGGGTGTCGTGTTGTGCAAGTCAAGGTAGAGACCTTCTGTTTAAAGACGGGTGTGTGAGTTTTTCCTCACTGGGTTTTCTCAGATGCCCAGTATCAAGCCATGTTTACTGAACTGCACTCCTAGCCTTTATGTCTCATTTTCTCTATTGGGCTTTTTAGTGTGGCCTACTTTTCAAGAGTTTGAAGGGTAATGTCCTGGGATGCTCCTCCCCTGATGCTGTCTTCCTCCCACCCATAACTGAGAAAAACTGGGGTTATGTTTACATATTTATTACAAAGCCTTTTAGAGACTAGGAAGGAGGCAACAGAAAGGGAATGAGAAATTCAGAAGCGCTTCTGTTGGAAGTGTTTGGGATGGGATGAAAGTTGTTATAAAATTACACAGGATTTCATGTGCAAAGTTGTTGTAAAATTACACAGGATTTCACGAGCAAAACCACGCATCTTTATAGGAAGACTCTGAGCTGTTGGGTGGCAGTTGAGGGCTCTTTCACCCTGAGACATGGCTTGATCAGGAACATGTGGGGTAAGATGTACAGTAAGATGTGGCCAATTCTCTGGGTGTGGGTACATCTGAGGCTGTGACATCTTTCAGAAGTGCTGTCAACTTTTGATTATTCGGGGCCTGATTTTCTCCTGTGGGTCTCATTAATTCACTGGGGCACCCATACCCCTTCTGCCCACTCATCCATTTAATGAATGTTTACTAAGTTTCTTGTCTGTTCCAGGCACTGGGGGGTGAGGGTAAACAGAACTCCTGGCTTCCAGAAATGACATTCTCGGTGTTACATTCTGGTGTCATATTGTTGTTCGGTGTGTCTAACAGAGACAAAAGGTGTGGAGGGACTGTGATCGTCCCTAGAAAAGCTCTAGGGGAACATTAGGCAGAATGTTTTTGCCTCATTTTGCTTAAATTAAGTTTTTTGGTTCTGAGGATTTTGATTACAATTGCTTTCATGAATGTGTTTCTTCCAGGAAGGTTAAACATTGGGGCAGTAAAGTTTGCAGGGAGTTTTGGAATCGATTGAATTTTATCTTATTAGTTACCAGCTTAACGTGATGGGAATGAAATAGATGTACAGCTTAAGGTTCAAGCTTAGTGAAGATGCTGGAGAAATAATGATACTCGATTTTCTTTCTGCTTCAAGTAGAATCTCCTAATCCACCATGTGCTCATAAATTTGAGGGAAATGAAAGTAGAAAGAGAAAGTTTATTTCTAGGGCTCTATACTGGGCCAGACTATCAGGTTGCTTTCTCTGGGAAGACTTAATCAGAAGTGAAGCTTAAATCTGTCACAATCTTCACAGCAGTCAAGGAATTGGACACTGATGAATACCACTGGATCCCTGAAAAGAGGGGATGCACCGGAGATTAGGTTTGGAGTCAGTCAGTAAAATAGATCGTGAGAAAGAAAATGTCAAGTTTGAGTGAAAAAAGTACTGAAAAAGAAATCCTGTAGCTTTTGGGTTACACAGAAGGAAGAAAACAGTGCTGGATCATCATCTTCACCAGATACAGTTGTTGACTAAGGAGGGAAAACTAGATTCCATTAGTCTTTAGAGAACCTAAAAATAATAAGAAAGCAGGTATATGTTGTTTTCATCAGCTTTGGGGTTGCTAAAGTAAACTTTGATTTCAGTGTGTGGGAAATGAGGTTTTTCAGTTTTCAGAGGACTTCCTCCATCTAGCTTAGGCTTTCCCAGTGTGATTGGACAGCTGTGGGTCCTTGGGGACTGTGTGTAGGTGAATAAAGGTTCCAGTACTTGTGTACCTGCCCAGATCAACAGGTTTGAGAATAAGGGGCAGGGACTTCTGAGGATCCATGGAAGTTTTGCGCCAAAAGTCATATAAAGATACAAGATGTTTTTGTCTCCCTTTTGATTAGAAAGGACATGAAGGTACCTAATTGTCAACTTTATTTCTGCCGTTAGCTCAGTGTTGATGTATCGATAATTATAATGAGAACTAGCGTTTACTGAGTGCTTGGCTTTGTGTCAGATACTGTTCTGGTTGCTTAAATCAGTTCGTGTAGTCCGCACACAGTGGTCCTATGGGGTAGGTGCTGCTGTGAGCTCTGTTTTGTAGGAGAGGAAGCAGCTACAGAGTTTACACCCAAGGTCACCCAGCAGGCAGGTGGCCAACCCTATACGTTCTGGCCTCAGAGCCTGACTGGAACCACTGCACCGCAGAACTGTACATCCATGCGGCTCAAGGGTTTTGTGCTGATGTTTCAATGCTACATTCGACCCTTCCTTAATCCCTCCTCACTTCTGTGCATGTTTTCAGAGGTGATAATACATTTCTTAGGCTTTCACCTTATTGGAGATGAGAAAACAGATCTAGAAAATTTCATGTTATGTAACTGCTCTGTATGACCTATAGAGTTAGTGGTAGGACAGCTATGTGGAACCCAGGTTTCCTAATATATAGGTCACTGCTTTTCCCACTGCTCTATATTGGTTCCATTAAGTTTTTTTAAACCGAACTAAAATTTTTGATAAATTTGTGTCATTCTTGCAGAAGAACTAAGTTAATATAGCTAAGGTCTGTGTGATTTTGCCCTAGGGAGGAGGGTGGTAGGCATTTTAGAAGCTAAGGTTTGCTTGTGGGGTTATCTGACCTACTCTGGAGGACATCTTTCTAGTTTTTGGTAGGTTTTCTTAAAAGTGGAAAGTATCTGGAGTGTAAGAATCATCCTAAGGCTTTGGTTTTCATGATTTGAATATTCCTGGAAGGGCATGTATTTTTTTTTTTTTTTTTTAGATTTAAATTGAGTGTCCCATTGGAGGTTAAAGTTAAAAAGACATGAATGGGAAGAAAGAAAAAAAAAAAGTGGGGAGAGCTCAATGCAAGCCTTCCTTAACTACATTTCCATGTCTGGCAAATAAGACTTTAAAAGAGAGTGGAAAGAACCACCTTGATTCTCAGTGTTTGGCTTTTTGTTTTTGTTTGTTTTTTCTTTTGGTTTTGTGCTTCCTTTCGTTGTAACCTCTTTCCTAGGCTAATGCTTTGTTTAAAAACAAGTGCTCTGGTATTCTAAAACAAATGATCCAGCAGGCTCCCGGATTGTGCTCTCAGATAAAAGACCCCGGGGTAGTGCTCTATCTTTGGATTGCAGTTGCCTATGCATGCCCAAAAGCAAAATTCAGTTTACTGTGGAGCTTCCAACTCTAACGAACGTGGTTATCTAAGGGTAGAGAATATAAATTTGAAAGGGGAAATGTGGATTGGGGCTTAACCCTTCAAAGGCCTCTGGTGGGAAGCTGCTATTTAATAGGCGATAGAGTTTTGTCTGGGATGAGAAACTGCGGGCTCCAGTGTGTCTTTGAGCCTTTTTGCTAAATGACTTTGGTTGTGTCATTAATGTCTGAAAATCTAAACTCTCAACAGCACATTAATGATAATGAGAATGGGGGGCAGGCTCCCAGACTGTGCTGTGGAAAAGCACATGTTCCGATTTTGCCAATGACCCCGAATCTCATGTGGCCACAGACTAGTAACTTGATTTCACAGTTTCTATTCTTAAATTTGCAGGATGAGGTTCCCAGTAGGAGTAACTTAGTGATTATAACATATCAGATTCCTTTTAGGGGAAATATTATAATTGTGAGAAAAATATCCATGAAAGCCTTTGCCAAGTTTTGTGTGTGTGTGTGTGTGTGTTTGGGTAGAGCACCCTTTGAGTTATCAAAGCTTCTGCAGAATTTTTCCAGATAATTACACTTGGTCACCCTTGTTGGTTTAGAGAATCTGGATTGCATGGTTTTGGATGGTTGCAACTTGCAAGTCATTCTTGCCTTGGGTGTGGCTTTCAAACCCAGTTGTGTGTCTGGAACTAAGAGGAGATTGTTAAACATACAGATTCCTGGGCCCCATCCTTGGTCTCCTGACAGTTAATTCCTGCTGTGTAGCTCTGGGATTTCACAGGCTTCCAAGGAGTTCTTTTACTGCCAGCTCTGGTACAGAAATTTTGGAATCACTAGTTTAGAAAATATTCTTGAGTCACTTCTTGGGGTGGCAGTAATGGTGGTGGTTTAAAATGATCGATTTCTATGCTACCAAACCCTTTCTGAAAAATAAAACACTTATGCATGTTTGGTTTTAAAACTGTACATATTGTGAAGTAGAACACATCCTGAAATAAATGTAGTTCACAGCTCAGGGTGAATTCTCACAAAGTGAATACCCAAGTAACCAGGACCCAGGTAAAGAAATGAAACAAAATATTTTTATTACATTTTCCTCTTCTACCCCTTCTCAAATCCCAAGAAACTAGGAATGTAAGTAAAGGTTGATTAAACAGCTACAGTAAGGTGCAAGTGTAAAAAGCATTCTGCTTTTCTGTACTAGATGCTTCTTAATCATTATTGTTTCTGTAAGTCTTTGGTGATGTTGAATTAAGTTTGTGTTTTTTATCTGTGTTTTGATTCAGACTTAAATCAGTTCCTGACAATGCCCATGTATTAATGTTCACAGCATACATGAAGATTAAGCCCAAAGATCTGTCCTTGTTGAAATCTGATTCACTGAAAATATTCTCATGATAGTTTTGAAAAATGTATAAGGACAAATTACCAGCCCTGGCAGTTATGACTTCGGTAAACAAATGAGCCTTGTCATTACTGCCAGGGTAGACTAGTAAACATGTCTCCATAGCCAAAATGTCTTTATCTTGGTACGTGAGGAAAAATAGCTTCTTGGTTAACAAAAATAAAAGAAGTTCTGCCCTGCTCTGTCCATCCCAGAATAATCTCTCCTCTGATCAATTCCATTCAGAGCATTTAAAGCCAAAGGTAATAAAGTTTCCCTGAGGGTTTTTCTTTCTTCTGTTTACCTTTTCTTTTGACACTGAAGAATCTTTCGATTCTTAGTGGGGGAAGTCCTGTCTGTATTAAACAGCAGGCTTGCTTATTTTCTTTGGGAGGAGATGCTCACAGAAGAGGGACCGCAGCGAGCCCCGCACAGGACCTGTGCCGAGTGGAGAGTGAGCCGCAGCGGCTCCTGTCCGGGCCGCCCCGGGCGGCGGGCTCTGAGGGCCTGCTGCAGCCCCTTCCCGCCCCCGCCTCACACACCCCTTCTTGGCTATCTCCAGCATCAGCTGAGCAGGTGACAAGGCTCCAGTCACCTGTTCTGGGTGGCTGTCCATCTTTTCAAAAGTACACCAGAGGCTTGTTTTGATACAGTACACTGATTAAATAAATATTCCTTTTATGGCACTCTGCAGTTATCTGTCCGTTAGTAGCAAAGGAACTACTGCCCATTTTTCTTCCCTCTCCGCTCCTTTTTATTCTTTTTATTCTCTTCACCACCAAGATTGTCAGAGGTTCAACTAACAGATAAATTATCCAACCTCCTCTTTTAGACGCATATGAAACCGGGGGCGAGGGGGGTGGTGGTGTTTCCACCTTAATGCGGCAAGCTGTTGGGGCAGTACCCAAGGTGTATGGATAATGGAAGAGCTTGACTAATTTAGGTTAGAAGACACCTTCTTGCTTTGGGATTGTTGGACCTTGGTTTCTCTGGTAGACTATTAGCAGACACGGATTTAAGAAGGTCTTTCCAATTAGCTTGTCTCTCTGTTAGAGGCAGGGTACTTCTGGCACCAAAGTAGTTCTGTGTGTCTCCTGTCAGGCATGGAAGCCACAGAGCCTCTTTGAGAATTGGCTCCATTGTGTTTGTTTATTTCTTTACAAGTTCCCTTCAAAAGACAGTGGCCAGAGGGAATACTCACCATTAGGACAGGTAGCCATGATAGACAGTGGAATGACAGGAATTCTCGCCATGGTGGTACTGGTGGGTTTCCTTTATTTTGGGGTGTAGGGGTGCAGCTAGTTAGGATGAATTAAAAACAAGATTGATTTATTGATAGAAAGTTATTTATAAACTTCTAAGTGTAAGCTCAAGCACCTCCATAATAATAATGATTTGTATACTAAGTATGAAATGATGAATACTTTCCTCTTCATACTGGGCCTTAGAAAATGGGTCTGGGATGGGGTGGGGGAAGGAGGAAGGAAGGAGGAGAAAGACTTGAGAATGGAATATAGGAGATTAAGCTTGTGGAGAAAACACTGTGCACATTATTTTGGTGTGAAGGAAGTGTCATGCAGAGAGAGTGTGACCAAAGGGAGGTGTTGAAATGTTAGCAGCTCCTAACATCTACTGCTAATAGGGGGACCCCTTTGACAGGAACGAGATGGGTGCACTTGTGTAGCTGTGACTTCAAAAAAATATGAGGACCCTTGTATCTGTGTTGATGGCACAGACACCTAAGCAGGAAAGACTGTTGGAGTGGGCAAAGTGAAATCTCTTAGTGTGTCTCTTCCAACTGACTGTGGGTAATTAGTTGGAAATGACATTAACCTGAGCTTAATTGTAATTTTGCATAGTAACAACATACCAGCTGTTCACTGTATTCTTTCCTGGTGGTGCGATTTAATTATTTTTTGCTGTCTTTTAAGCTCCAATTTTCTGTTGTGTTTTCCTTTAACCCCTCCTTGCTGCCATGTCCACAACCCCCATAGTTTAGCCATGGTGTCATTACCGCTGCATTGGTGCCCACTCCATGCTGAGGACTTGGGATGATCTTGGTTTTGCTAATCAGCTGGATTTATAAAAGGACACGTTGGAAAGTTACCAAGATGAAACACGGGTGATTGCAAACCTTGTTGTGTTTTGGACTCCTCCAAAGATTTTAGCTTATGATATAAATAACATGGGTAATTCCAGGCCTGTCAGAGGTGCTCAAAATATCAAGTGAACAAGCCCGAAAGAGAAGTTAATTACTGAACAGTGATTGCTCTGATATAACCAATTATTGGATCATTAAATGTTTATTACCTTTTATATGCTCCTTTCCCCCATAAGGGCAGTTTCTTTTTTAAGTCATTAAAACAGAAATGGGATTAAAAAAAAGTTCTGCTTAAAAAATTTCCACAAGACTGAAGTATTAAAAAGGTCTTGTGTGATCTGACAGCTGAATAGCCTGTTTTTCTTTGGTCTGTTGAATTAGTAATTAATGAAATGTATTGCCTGAGCAGAGAAAATAAGATTAGTTTTGCTTAGAAAGAAAACAAAAGCAAAACATTAACACTTAAACGCAGGTTAATATTAAAGTACATTATACGAAATGTAAAAAGAGTGGAACTCCTTGAATGATAAGATTCTCAATGGTAACACTCATTTAATTAATTCATTCATCACTTTTCTTGAGCACCGACTTTATGTTTAGAAGGACTGGGGTTATGTAAATACAGGGGGGCGAGGGGGCCTGTCCTTAAGGAGACCCTGGGTTAGCAGAGCAGTTACACCAAATGCTTTAGTGACCAGTATTGAAACGTCAAAGCAGCAGTGTTAATAGCACGGGTTCATTTCTGGGGGGCAGGTGTGGTGGTTTTGAAGAGAGGATTTACTTTTGGAGGCTGAGGTATCCTGTGGGTTAAGCGCAGGGGGAGGGTGATTATTGAAGTCAGCAAGTCTTGCTCATGGAGGTCGTTGTGTCCTGTGAATTAACGGCAGGTTCTTTGGAGCCCCATCACTTGGGTTCACATCCTAGTTTTACCATTCGCCAGCTCCCTGTCCTTTTATCTCGGTTTCCTCATCTATAAAGTGGAAAATGAACAACGAAGGATTGTTGTGAGGAGTACATGAGTTAAGTGCTTACGACAGTGTCTAGCACATGTAGAACATCTTAGGTGGTAGTGTCATTTTTTTTTTTTCTTTTTGGTGGGATAATGCAACAGAGAATTCTTTCTTAGGGGAAATGGTAATTTAATTGGATGCCGAGGAAGGGAAAAGATGTTTCAGGCATTTCTCGTATTGTCATGTGTAACCACTTACTTAATTTATAATGCCTAGAGTAATGTGTGCTTATGTAGCACCATTGTCAAAAGATTACAAAGGGCATTTACAACCGTTTATTCTCAGAACAGCCCTCTGAAGCAAGAAGATTGTTTGTGCACATTCTGCTGAGGTGTGAAAGGCTGCAGAGAGCGCGGCACTGCCAGCGACTGTTCTTTAATTGAGGTGTGCATGGAGCCTGGATTTATTGTGGGTAAATTAGACCAGTGGAGAGAGGAAATGTCTTCGACGTTTTTTGTTTAGAGACGTCCCTGGCAGTCCAGTGGTTGAGTGGACCCCTTCCACTTTGGGGGTCCTTGGTTTGATCCCTGGTTGGGGAACTAGATCCCATATGCCACGAGGCAGGACCAAAAAGAAAACGTTTTCAGGGACAGCTATGCTCTGTTGTGGTAAATAAGTTACAAAGATGTTCTCTGTAGTCTTTAAGCAATGGTGTACCATTGCTTACAGTACCAAATCGCAGACAGTTGAATTTAGAGGAAGTTTATATGTATGATGATCATAATGAATATTTGTTGACTACTTACTGTAGTCCAGGCACTGTTAATTGTCATAACTCTGAGGCTGTTGCTCTTATTATCCGCATTTTATCGATGAGGAAGCCGAGGCGCTAAAATGTTTAGTAATCTCCCTGAAGTAATGTAGCTTTGTAGCCTAAGCTCTTAGTCACATTTGCTTTAAGTTGTATAAAGTATGAACTATTTCATTTTGTTTTGTATGTTTTACAACAGCCTTTCGAGAAAGGGAGAGGGGAAAGTAGTGTATGAGAAGCTAATGGGGCAACGTGGTGAGTGTAGTCTGCACGGAAAAACTGGAGGTGGCTGTTTTATGTTCTTCCACTATTCCAAGCAAGACAGTTTACTTCTGGGCCTTGAGATCTATAAAATGAGAAGATGACATTCTGTCCCGTGGACTCATCCAATATTAGAGTTTGGAGGGAAATCTGAATTTATACACCTCTTCGGGTCTGTGCAGTTCTCGCGTGGTTTGGACTCAGGTTTATACCTGAGTCCTGGGCCCACCAATTACAGGTGTGCCAGTTTACCTAATTCCCCCGAATGTGTCTTATCTGTGACATAGTTCTGCCTCTGCTCAGGCAATGTAGTACTATTGTAAGGTAATAATATGCCTAAAACTCAGTCTACAGTGGGCAAGTGGATTCTTTTAATTGATACAAAACCAGGGGTCATACAGGAAGCTGGCCTGGGCTAGATCTACACCCTCTTGATTCCTCTGGGTCCTCATTCTATCTGGCATACATGCCATGTTTTGCTGGGAATGAGGAAAAGGTTATCATAATGAGAAGTGCCCTGACTTAATAGAAACTACAGTGTTGATTCTTTCTCTGGACTCCTCAGGTTGTCATCTGTATGAAATGTAGGATTTTGTTGTTTTCATGATGTATAGCCGTGAATAGCAGACGGTGAGCAACGTGAGAGCAGGGGGCCTGCTGTCTGCAGTTTATCCCGTGCAGGGGGCGGGGTTACCTGGCACTGGGACAGGGTCTAGCATCGTTTATCATGTGAATGAATGAATGAATGAATGATCTCACTGAGGTGTGGAAAGTAAAAATGAGAAGGGGAATAGGATTTTAAAAATCTCACCTCTGTGGGAAAGAGGAAATTGAGACACCTGATTGGGCAGGTTAAGCCTAGTCCTTTAATCACCAGGTCTTAAAAATTGGGCATAATTTATATCCTTGAAGGTATTGCAGGGCAGTGCCCTTCTGTTAAGGACTTTTTTTTTTTTAATGGTGGAACAGCATTTTATTCAGGTCAAGAGTTTCTTCTAAATTAGAGCATATTCATTCCTATTTTGTGGTTTGAGTCTGTGGAGTCGAAACTTGTCAGGAAGGGTTAGCAAAGCCGTGCTTCTAATAATGTGGAGATCTCACTGGCAGCTGTGCTAAACCTCTTGCTGTAAACCAGCCGCGCGTCGTCGTCTGGTCGTGAATCATGGTGTGACCTTTCAGGGAAAACAAACCAACCAACCACCAAACACACTAATCAGATTTTTTGTTTTTAGTATCAGGATTGTAAACGCTGACACTTAACAGTCTGTCAGGCCCACTTGGAGCAGTTAGACAACTTCCTTTCTCTATTTCTGTTTGTGCAACACAAAGATGTGTATATCCTTCTTTAACAGCGTATTAAAAAAAAAAAATTAAAGCTTTTCTTCCACTGAGTTAAGGTACATCTATGGGTTTACTAATCAGGGGACTCTATACACATGCAGATCGCCGACTGTCACTGAAGACATACTGAATCTGAATCTCTCCGAGGGTGGGAGGGACCCAGCAGCACCCTGAATGGATTGTATGGTTAATCAGATTTGGAAATGACTAACAGAGCTACTATGTAGTTTTCATCCATCCATCTATTCTTATCCATTTATCCATGTCTTGAGTATATGAGGATTCGTTGCTCTTGGGACAATGGTTATCTTAGAAATGGGCATAGAAACCAGCATTAGAACATAATCTCTGCCCCATGGGGTTCACAGTCTGGTTTAAAAGTTTTTAACTTTGAGTTGAGCTTTAAAGGATTCACAAATGTCCCAAAAGTCATGGGCAGAAGATTTTGTGTACACATGTTTTTCTAGCTTTCATCAGATTCTCTAAGGGGTCAATGACCCATAAAAGGTTAAGAACCGAGGTCTAGCGCTCTTACAGCTCTTCTGAAAACAGTGGCAGAGGGCAGTGTTTCTGTTGCCACCTACAATGTTTTTGACCTTTTGAGAGGCAGTAGCAGTTTGTGAATTGCACCTGTTTTCTGCCCCATTTAAAATATTTAAAAAGAAGAGAATATAGTGTAACACCTGCGTCGCGGTCAGAAGTGATATAGAAAGGAACTATTTGGTGAATTGCCTCAAATTTAATGTCAAGTTGATGCTTACAGAAAAAATAGCCCAGTGGTCAGTCTGATGGAAGAACCTTTTAAACCAGGATAACACAGGCAAGGTCCACTCCAGTTTCCTTACAGTATGTAATTAGCTGAATTACAGTGACAATTTTCACCCCATGGATATACATAAAGACTAATTGTCTTATTTTTGTTACGTTCAGTCCACAGCATGTCCATTGAATTTGCTTAATTCCAAAATAACATTACCAGCTGTACTTCTGGCTCATCCTTCCTTAGGTCCTAAAATCTCCAAGTAACACTGTTCATCACAGAACAGAATTAGATATTAGAGAGGTCTGTCTTGAACTGCTACAGAAGTTTTACTTAGCAAAAGAGTAGAACCCATTCTATGTAATATTCTTATCCCTAAGGATAATTTTGTAAATCCATTTTAATTAAAGTCTTCTCTTCCCTTTTTGTGACTTCATGTGTTTCTTTGGAGAACAGAAATTCTTCAAATTTTGGAGCTCTCGTGATGCTGCATTTTACGGTTGGATAGCTTTGGAAGAAGAGGGCAGTCAGTGGAATTAAATGTTATTAATTGATAAAATTCCTTGTCTGTTTATTTGGATATTGTTCTTTTGGGGGCTTGGAGGGAGTTAAAGGCTTATTTCATTGTCAGTGAAGTCTTATAAAGTCTTTTAATGCTGTTTAAATGTCTGTACTACTTATTTTGAACTTGTGTGTATATTACCTTGCATTATTCATTATTCTTTTTAAAATGCTATTTTATCTAAGTAGATTTTAATTTACTGGATGATGATTATATGTTCTAGGTCATTATAGTCTTGCCATCACTTAGCACGCTGAGTCATAGTAGACTCTCAGTAAATAAATATTTGATTAATTGGGTGTTTATTACCTTTGAGTCTTGAGTTCCCCAGAGACCAGAAAATGGACTAAATCTGGAGTTAGAACTTGATACGTGCTTTGAAAGGTTGGAATGTAAAAGCGAATTGTCAGATCTGTCCTTAGGCTCATTCCATATTCTCTTATTATTTTTTATGTTCACATATAGATGAATCAGTTCATATTCTGTAGTTCTTTAAAATCTTACGTATATAGAATTCCACAGTTAGAGAATTTTGTGCTAGAGCCACAACACTTAATTTTCATTTAAATATTAAAGGAAATGAAACTTTACAGAGGTCTTTTATTAGTTACTGCTTTTTAAATAGAAAGGAGATCTCACTACAGACATGATCACTAAAAGATACCTGCTAATCTAATAGATATCACACTTGTGTGCTAAGTCTCTTCATTGTCCGACTCTAGACTGTAGCCCACCAGGCTCCTCTGTCCATGGGACTTTCCAGGCAAGAATACTGGAGTGGGTTGCCTTTCCCTTTTCCAGGGGATCTTCCCGATCCAGAGATTGAACCTGTGTCTCATTATGTCTCCTGCATTGGCAGGCGGATTCTTGACCACTAGTGTCACTTGGAAATCTCATCACCCTTAACTTGTCCCAATCAAATACAATCTTATCAGCTCTGTTTGGGTGGAGGGATCATTGAAGGCTTTTAATGAAAATGAATGAATGAATGAATGAGTGTCATCAGTTATCTGGAAAATCAGAGTTTGTAGGTTTGAGGGAGAGAGATCCGACTGAGAAGGGGTGTGTTGCAGACCATACTGTATGAGAGGAGGATCTGGGAACGTTTCTCTTCTAGAAGAAATGGCTCAGGGTGATACATGGTGGCTGCCTTAAAGTTGTTTCAGAGCAGATTTCAGGAAGAGGGGTTTAGATCCAAGTGGTTCCATTGTAGGAACATTTTGACATTCTGTATGAATAGAGTAAATTTCCAGTAGTGCTTTCTGGAGTCTTTGAGTTCAGTTGTTGAAGGCATTCAAACTAACTCAGTTGTCACCTGGATTATCAGAGTGGGGGTTTAGCACCAGGAATTAGTGACCTTTGAGGTCTCCCCATCCCAAAGATACTGTTAATTAAATGATTTTCTAGCTAGAGTGTTCTGAGTAAATCTAGCTATGGTTCAAAGTCCAGATCTGCTCCCTGTAGATTCTTTTTAAAGAGCTTGGTCTTGGATGCTGTTTACTTAGTGTTTAATCTCAGGACCATCATGTGTATTGAACTGGAACAATACCAAGTTTATCCAGTCCTCCTGGTTCTCTTCTCATAGTAGTCTGCGCTCTTAAAGGTGAGGCCATTTAAAAGTATCATCTTGGCATTTTTCTTATTGCCTGTGTGTTTGCAAATCAAAATGTGAATTAAGTTCAGTCATTTGCAATATACCAGTTTTCATTTCAAGTCACTTAAGTGACATCTTTAAGAAAGATAGTCATACTTTACTTACCTTAGGTCTACCCCATCTCTTTTCTTAAAGAAAAAAAAAAAAGCTCCAGTTATGAGACTGAAGAAGTATTTTATGATGGCTAAAAATATGCTTGAGAGTAGTAACATGGTCTCTAGTTAAGCACAATTAGACCTGGATTGGTGAGGCATCATTACAGTAAGTAGATATTTTGTTTAAAAAAATTTTTTTTTCCTTTGGTTAAAAAAAGAAGCAGGGTGGGGGGATGTGCAGGTGGGGTCAGTCTTACCAGGAAAGCTGAAATGAATTCTTCAGCCTTGCAGTACCAGAGGGCAGTGTGGATTAATGTTCTGGCCCTAATTCAGCATCCCATCTCTTCAGACACTTGGCTCTGATTCTTTCGTCTCAGAACTGAAGTCTTAAGGATTAAGAGGAGAGAGAATGGAAATGCATCATTTTCTCTGCCAAAGGAGGTACTTAAACTGGGAGAGGAGGAGGGGACGTTAACAAATCAGGCCTTGGCAAGGAAATCTGTCATGAATCAGCAGTGACTTGAAAAGCCTCTGTCGCTGTGTTTTACAAAACTAAACATTTGCCACTACCAACATTTGTCTCTTGCTTACCTACAGGATCAGCTTCAGGTTGCTCTATGGAGGGAATGAATTCCCTTTTTTTTTTTTGCCCATTTTGACAACATTAGGTAATTAATTTACTACTAACTCAATTAGGCTCCGGCCCATAGAGTTTGTGCGTGGCCTTTTAAAGAGCCTTTGTTTTGACGCTAATTGAACTGGTTGTAGCAGAGACAGCCAAACAATTTACATTTATCTTTGGCAGGACTCAAGAGCTCTCCCTTGGTATGGACAGCTGCACATTCTGTTTCTTCTACGAAGTGTGGTACTTATGTGCTTTATGTTAAATTTCTAGTTAAGAGACCTTTGCAAATGACAGAAGCCACATATATTATTGTAGACAAGTTGGAAGATTTAGAGGGATACACAGGAAAGAAAGATCACACAAAATTTTATTGCCATGAAGAGAACCATTCATAACCTGGTATTTGTCTTTCCGTACTTTCCCCCTTATAAGAGAATGCATGCATCTGTATATATACGTTTTTTATATGTTCTAATTTTACAAATACGTAACCGCACCATACAGATGGAACTGTGATCCACTTTTTTCCTACTTAATAAGTTGGAAACATTTTGTCATTTCATAAAACATTCTACAGTATTTTAAATGGCTGCATGGTATTCCATTATGTGGATGTACCAAAATATATTCAACCAGTCTGTTGTTATAAGCTCATTTCAGGTTTTTGATATTATAATCAGCACTGTGATATATATTCTTGTTACTAAATCTTTAAGTTCTTAATTATTATGCAGAAGATAAATTCCTTGATACTGAATTACTTGGACAGGGGCATACATATTTTAAAATTTTCTGATGTGTATTGCCGAATTGTAATTTTTGAAGGTTGTACCATTTTCCACATTCACTTGCACTATCTGAGAGCTTCATTGTGCTTATTCTTGGTATTCAAGAGAAGAGTATTGAAAGTATTGACTTGGTGTGGGTTAAATCCTGATCAGTGATTTTGCTGTTGCTCATTAAATTTTTGTCAACCATATAAATCTTATGTTCCCAGTATTAGGTGAAAGAAGCCAGCTTACCTCATATAGTAGAAGAGGGTTTTGCTTACTTTAATAATGGCATGTTATTTTGTTTTGAAAAGGTATAAAGAAGTAAGTAGCTACTTCATTTAGACAGAATTGTTTTTCCTCAGGGAAGATTCTGAAACAGTATTTTTCATATGAATAAAGACCAACCTAAAGAAATTGACTACAATCAAAATAAGAAGTGGATAGCTTTGCTTAGTATATGAGGAAATATTAATACCTTCTTGAAGTGGCAAAGACACTGGATGTGTTGCCTGTGTAACCAGGAGTCTAGAGGAGCGGGATAAACTCTGGCGTCTCCATCAAGAGTAGCCTTGGAGAAGCCATCACAATACACTGTCTAAATGTCTTTCTTTTTTTTTTTTTTAAACTTTTTAGCAGTGTTCTGCAGCATGTAGGATCTTAGTTCCCTGACCAGGGATGGAACTTGCACTCACCAAATTGTAAGCTCAGAGTCTTAACCACTGGATTGCCAGGGAAGTCCCTAAATTTCTGTGAAGAGTAACTACTGCTTTGTTCTACAGTCTCCTTACTTGTATAAACTGCTAGGTGAGAATTCACAACAGTTGATGTTGAATTTTCTGTGTTAACAATACCTGAATGTTGGGCATGCAGTCAGACAAGTAGCAGGTACTCATTGTTCACTGGATGAATAAATAAATAAATATTCAGGAGAGTTGAAATTAAAGAATAAGATCTTTCAGATCATCTGGAACTGCCCCCACTCCCCTCCCCAGTTTTATAGCAGAGGAAACTGAGGCTTAGAAAGATTAAGTGACATCTTGCTCAAGAGCAAGTTAATGATGCAAGCAGAAGTTGGAATTCTCTTATCAGTGTATTGCCCAGATTCTTATAGTGCTAGTAGGATTGTGCATTTTGCCCAGGATGGTACTCTGTATGACTGTGTTTAAAATCAATAGTAAAATTCTCATTTCCTATATTATACAGCTTCCCCAACTCTTTTTCTTCACTAGTGAGGTCAGCCTCCGTTTTTGTGTTGAAATTCAGCACACCATTAGCTCACGTTTCTTTTTTCTTTTCTCTCTTTCTTTAATATTCTCACTTCTCCAATTTCATTCTTAGTAGATGTTTTAATTTACTCCCGGCAGTATTGCCATCTGGATGTCAAAATGCATTGAGTTGACCTCTTATCTGGAGAACCAGTGAAGGTCTCGCCTGCCCCAGAGGGATTTAACCAGGAACTGAAGCAGATAAAACAAGGCCCAGGTGCTGCCAGTCTGCCAGCCTGTACTTTGACTCCTGGATGGGGTGCACATGTACACATGGTTTACTGCTAGAAAGCAGCTTCTGAGTACAGTTTCTTTCTGAAAATTTTCACTTTTCCAGTGCAACATATTGTCTGCAGCTGCAGTTGATTTCAGAGTAAATCGGAACTAAAGAAGAATTAGAAAGAAGGTTTTTTTTCTTTTTAAGCCTTTCTCTGCTTTAATTTTTTTGCCTCTGACTTTAGCCTTCTCCCCTTCTTAGTGAATTATTGTAGAGTTTTATTAAAATTATAAGTTCTAGAAATTACACACCATGGTATTTAGACCAGCATGGGATACTGTACTCTTAGGTTCAATAATATTTCAGAGAACATCTCTTTATTACATATTAAATGATAGAGAAGTATAATAAAATGTACCTTGAGAGTACTTATCTAATTTATGTCCTGTAACGTTCAGTACTTGATGCAAATGTAGCAGATCTCAACTCAGAAAGGAACAAAACTGGTTCTAGCCCAGGAGAAAGATTGGCAGGTTCCTTGTTGATGGCAGATGTTCAGCAGTCTTAGAATTTGAAACCTCAAGGGATCTTTATAATATCTCATCCACCTTTTAGTTTTACGTATGGAGAGAGAATTAGCCATGGTCCAGGGCCATTCAGCAGGTTAGAGAGAGAGCTGGGGCCTGAACCTGGGACTGAATGCCCACTCTGCTGTGTTTCAATTTCTGATCATAGTTGAAGCATTTAGTCTAATCTTGCTTTAAAAGAGCATACTTTCTGATGTTTCAGACATAAAATCTGTTGTGATGCCTATGGGCACCCAAATTCTGACCCTGTTGTTGATTTTTCTCGGTTGCCTAGGTCATTCTGCGCTTTTCTGAGGGTGGACTTTGGTGTGACTAGAATGAAAGATGTGTTGAGACAGAGCTTAGAGATCTGTCTCTGATGAAATGACTTCTTATTTTTCTAAGAAGGCAGTGAAAAGACAGCATAGGGACTATTATTTCATGAAACTGTTGACTGTGGATGAAGAGAAGCCCATGTGGTAGGTGGTCACAGCTCTTAGCAGTTGCGTTGCTGACTTTGCCCCCTCTTGCAGTCTTAGATATCTGGGAGCTTGTGCTTCTTAATCTTCACCTATATTCCTATATTCACTGTATGGTCCTGGTCAAGCGCCTCCCCTCTCCAGCCTTATTTTCCTCTTAGGAGATTGAAGGGGGCTAAGACAGTTGATTTCTAAGGCACCTTTCAAGAATTGAATAGTTATTCTGAAAATGATTATCTTTGTAGACGTTTATCCACGTGATCAAATAACCAAACATGTATTTCTCACAGTCTGCTTTCTTACTGTTTTGATTTGTTTTCATGAGAATTTGGAAAATGTCTACAGACTTTACTGTGATTAAGCTGCTAGCAATTATTTGCAGAACACCCACCAAGTGATCGAGGGCTACAAAAGAAATAGTGTCCAGCCTCAAGGAGACCACAGAGACTTCTTTATCTTCCAAGCTGGGGATGGAGGGCATTCTTCTCTTCCAGTGGATTTAAGCTCCATGAGTGCAGGGCCTTTGTCTGTCTTTTATAGTGCAGGGCTCAGCAAATATTGGTTGGATGAATGAAACAGTGAATCCACTTGTCAGTCTTGCTTCTGTTTACCGAAGATGTCCCACTGAGATTTTTTGTTTTCTTCAACCTGTAAGTGCTGTTAACATGAGTAAATTTCCCAGGAAATATTCTCTACCCTCCATAGAAGAATGAGACCAGGATGCTCTGAGGCTAAGTGGAAAAAAAAAAAAAAACCAACCCGTGAATGCTGCATTCCACTTTACTCTCAGCATATTGAAAGCATTGGGATATCTGTCTTAAAATAACTTTGTTCAACCCAACATTTCCCAAACTGATTTGAACTCAGAGTCCTATCCATTCCACTCATCCATGGAAGAGTTGTTAACATCTTGCAGAACTTTGACCTGTGAAAGAGATAGTTTGGTATAGAGAGTAGTAATGGGAAATATAACAGAAGCAGCAACATTAGTAAAGAACAGTTAATTCAGTGTATGACAGAGTATATATGTTAAGCACTGCTTCCGGCAGTCCTGTGTGATAGAGTGGTAGACTTGTAGGGTGTTTTTTTTTTTTCTTTTTAAAAATGACTGTGCTTCATTGGAGATTTAAGGTTCGGTGGTAGATTAAAAGAAGTTTCAAGGATCTAATAACTAGTTTATAGTTATGGAAGTTGAATGGTGTTAATGTTAAAGTTGAATGAAGTTAACTTATGTCAAGGGCTGAGCTGTCACGTACGGCAGGGAAATAATGATGAAAGGAGTCTGCGTCTGCTTCTTTAGGAGCTGGCTGTCCAGTGGAGGAAACAGACTTGTAAACAGATTATAGCAATAACGTGCTATAGGACACGTTGTAATGAACAGAAATAGGACAGAGGAGGGAATGGTGTTTTCCCCCTCCAGTTTAGAACAGGCTTGCTGTTCATACCATAAGCCAAAACCAAACTAACCGAAATCCCCTAGATCTCCCAGACAAAGTTCTCACACATCAAGACTCACATGACTAGGCTGCTTTGTGCTTTTCTTGATCCAGCCTAATTGTATTGTCTGTGGTCCCATCAGAGCCTTGTTTACACCTCTGTCACAGGTCTTATCACAGTTGTGTGTGAATGACTTCAGGGCACAGCAGGGTCATCTTTGTCCCTGATTTCCAGGGCCTTGCATGCACAGCATTTATCTCCTAATGCCCACAGTGCATATTGGCTGTTTTGTTTAGACTTGGGGTAAGGCATTGGGGCTTGCTCACTTTTAAGTAAATTCAGGAAATAAATTTTATATGAAACATAGACTGGGAACATAGTAGTATTGTTGAGAGTATGACTCCTTCCCATAGCACTTTTCCCCCCCTCAATGTCTACATATGACTGAAATTTCAAGAATTCAGTAACATTTTTGTAGGAACTCAGTAATTCCACACATGAAGTGTTTTTATTTCATGGGAGTGTTTTGTAGTCATTTTTGTAGGACTTTTCTTACATCCTGTACTTCATCTGAAATATTTTAGGCTAAGTTCAGCTTGATATTCTATTTCCTGCTAGTGGTTGTGTTTGAGGCCCAAGGTCAAAGTGTTGACTGATGACATTTCCCTTTAAAGTATTTGTATCCATCTGCAATTTGGGGGTAGAGTGACTCCCAGTATGGTGCAATGGAAATAACTGAATGGAAGTCAGCCTTGTATGGTTTTGAAGTTCACTTTCTCTGTAACCCTGCGCAGGTTCCAATAACTGAGGAGATTCGACCATAATGGCACAGTCCCTTTTAATACTGACGTTCTGTGATTCTCCAGGGAGGATTCGCTTCCAAGGAAGAGTTAAAAATGGGTAAATTTTTAGGTTAAAAGGCTTTGGTCATGTTTTTGTCCCTTAGCCCATGTAGGAGCAATAAGACTGCTTATCATGGAATAAAACTAAATTACCTAGAATTCTCAAAGGCTGCAGTTCTGATCCTATTTTTTAAGGGAAAGAAAAAAATGACACTAAAACAAGCTTGTCTGTATCCATGAATCAGGAAAAATTCATCCCATTTTCCTACATATACAGTATACATAACCACATTTGGTGACGTGCTGCAGAGTCTTAACTGAAAATGAAATTGGTTCCGTTTTTCATCCTAAATCTAGGAAGGACTGTAGTTGATAGATGCATTTTGAGTACTTTCATCCAGCGTTAAGCAGTTGCCTTGGGTGAAAAGGCCTTGTGTATAAGAAGTTGACTCCCAGCTTTATGATAAAGATACTGGGTATTCTTGGATATGTCACTGAATCTTCCTGAATTTCAGTGTCCTCAGTGGTTAGATTTGATATCATTCTGATTACCAACAGCTCTGTGATTAGACAATTCTAGGCATTGATTTTAGGCTCCTTCCTGTTCATTTCCTTCTAAGATAACAATAGTGCCATCTCCTCCCCCACATAATACCAGACAATTGTTGATTTGTGAGGGAGAGGGATCTTTTAAAACACTTCAAATGGTATATGCAGTGTTAGTTACCTATTGGTATATTGCAATATTAGTAGTACTATTACCATAAACTTAAATTTATTTCATGGCTTAAAATAATGCATGTTTATTATTAATCTCACAGTTTCTGTGGGTCAGGATTCTGGGCACAGCTTAGCTGAGTCCTTCGTAAGGATGCAGTGAGGATGCTGCGCAGGGCTGGAGTCTCGTCTGGTGCTCACCTGGGGAAGGATCCACTATCACGCTCCCTCAGGTTGTTGGTGGAATTCATCTCCTCGCAGAGTAGGACTGAGGGCGTTATTTATTTCCTTGCTGGTCTGGGGCTCTCTCTGCTCCTGGAGGCTGCCCACAGCTCTTGTCATGTGAGGTTCACCCAACAAGGCTGCTTGCTTCCTCATGGCTAATAGGAGAGAGAAAAGGGCGGATCCTACCATCTTCTGTAATGTCATCACATAATCATGTATCTCTGTCATCTTTGCTGTATCGTACAGGTTGGAAGCAAGTCGCAGGGCCCTCTCTTACTCAAGGAGAGAGGCTCATGTGTGGGCGTGGACATAGGAGGATCATGGGACCACCTTGAAGGGTCTCTCAACCCACATATGAAAGACAGTAGCCATATTTAAACATTTTTATTCTGCTTTCTTGTGGATATTTGCTTAAACATCTTATGCTATAGTAGAGTCTCAAAAAACATTGATTAAGACTTCTGTTCAGTTAAAGTTTTGGGCCCACTGTTTTGTTTTGCTTTGTTTTTTTTTTAGCATGCCCTTGTTTTTTTGTGTCCACATATATTGGTAAAGGTAAACTTTGAGGCTTCTTCATTGTTCTGTCTTCCTGCCCAGCACTGTGCCTGCAGATGTTAGGTGCTAAAGTGTTTGTTGAAGGATTAGAGAAGCATTGAATTAATTTGAAGAAGGTGTCTGTCACAGACTGAGTTGTTCTTCCTTCTCTGTATTCATATGTTGAAGCCCTAACATCCAATGGGTTGATGTTTGGAGATGGGGCCTTAGGAAGGCCTTAGGTGAGATTGTGAGTGAGGCCCTTGTGATGGGATTATTGCCCTAATAAAAAGAGGCACCAGAGAGCTTGCTCGCTGGCTATGTTCAACATTGAGAACATACAGAGAAAGTGGCTGGCTGTTCGCCAGGAGGCGAGCTCTCACCAGAAACTAACCATGCTGGCATCTTGATCTTAGACTTCCAGCCTCTAAAACTGTGGGAAGATAAATGTCTATTGTTTAAGGCACCCAGTCTGTACTATTTGCTTATGGCAGCCCAAGCTGACCTACACTACCCTCTGTTCTCAGTGTAGTAAGAGGTAAATGTCCAAGTACAAAGATTGCAGATGGTAGTGACCTCCTGGTAGCTAGTGAGCCAGGGAGAGTGGTGTTTATTGCAGCTGTTGCCATTCTTTACTGAGTTTTAGTCACAACTGCCTGTAGAGACCCCTAGACTTTTTTTCACCCTGGATAAAATGATGATCTAAAACATACTGCCTTTGGTTTTTCAGTGCTGGACTGCCAAACAATGAAAACAAAATGTTGGCTCTTGAAAAGGTTTAATGGTGGGAACTTACATGGTAAATTCTTAATTTCTTCTTCTGGAGTCTTAAAAAAAAAATTCATTTGCCTACGTATTTTATTTTTGGCTACACTGAGTCTTCATTGCTGTGCATGAGCTTTCTCTAGTGCAGTGAGCAGGGGCTACTCTCCATTCGCGGTGCTTGGGCTTCTCACTGCCCTGGCTTTTCTTGTTGTGCAGCAGGGGCTCTAGGCGCTTCAGTAGTTGTGGTTGCCCTGCGGCATGTGGAATCTTCCCAGATCAGGAATCACACTGGTGTCCCTTGCATTGCAAGGTGGTGTATTCTTAACCATTGGACCACCAGGGAAGCCCCTGGAGTCTTAACTTAAAAAATTTAGTTTGTTTATTCATGGGTTCATTCATCCCTGGAGACGCAAAGGGCTCAGTGTCCTTTCCCCAGTTTTCTACCTTTCTGATTCTGGTTAACTTGCTTTGTCTCTCTAGGGTCTCCCTTGTAAAATTGGGATATTCACATCCCTCTAAAAAGAATGAAATAATTAGATAAAGCTCCAAGCATGTAATAGGCCCTCACTGAATGACAATTTGACTAACCATGGAGGAATGATTAACATGTTACATTTATTTATTGTTTCATTCATCATACCAGCAATGGCATGGTATACTACATGAGAGAGCTCAGTGAGAAAGAGAATTGGGCTGGGAAAGGAACCAAGAAAACCTCAGCATCTTCCTTCTGCTTGAAAACAGGTCTTGTGCTTGCTTCGGCAGCACATATACTAAAATTGGAACGATACAGAGAAGATTAGCATGGCCCCTGCGCAAAGATGATACGCAAATTCGTGAAGCGTTAAAAAAAAAAAAAAAGAAAACAGGTCTTGAATTCTTAAGCAGGGAATTTTTGGGATATTTTTAAGCTATGTAACACTTGTTTATAATAATTGTAGCCAAATTATCAAGCAGTGAGAGGCTTTTTTTTTTTTTGGACATGGCACTTAGTCGTATCAGAAGGACACACAAGTGATTTAGAGGGAGGATCTTAGAATTTGAAGAGTCTACCTGTTTCATTAGGAGGCACAGTGCCTCATGTGGTGACATGCAGTCCCATGGAACAGAACCAACAGGAGTCATACATCTTATCTTTTATACAGACTCAACATTTTCAGTAATTCTGTTGAAACAAACTCTAAAAGAAATGTAGACCTGTGAAACCCATGAGTCAGCCTGACCACACTCCCCCCGGCCCCCCCAAGGCTTGCTGCATCTCTCTGCACTGAAGAGATTGAATAGCTGCATTAGGAGACAGGTGTCAGACTCCCTCATTGTTCAAAATTCAGTTCTGAGTTAAAGGTTGTTTTTTTGAGGGGGTTAGGGGTGATACTGGGGGAAGGGAGGAGTGGAAAAGAGACTTACAGCCTGGGGCTCCTGCTGTTCTCTTAGGGGATTTAGGACCTGTAAGAACAAGTGAGATCTCCCAATGGCAACACATAAATAGCAATGACCCTTAATTGAAAGGGAGGAGACCAAGTGAACCAGAGGCCAGGACTTTACAGTGATGATTAGTGGCCTGAGGGTGTCAGCTGAAATGGTCTGGATTTTTTTTTTAAATTCTAACTCTTTCCCATCCCCCATTGATAAAACTAAGTAAGGTGTGAAGAGGATGGTCCCTGGGTGGACTGGAATTTCAGAGAGGAAGGGCCCCCAAACCTTTCTGAAACTAGTGTATAACAACCTGACTGCTACCTGCAGTTTGCCAATTACCCAATTATGACAAATTTGCACATTAAAAAAAAAAAGTAGGCTGCTACTATTCTTCCTTATACAAGGATTTTAGTCACTGTACATCTTGTGTCTTTAAATAATGTATTAGGAACATTTTCAAGTCTGTAAGTGCTTTTTTAATGAGAGTGTGAAGATTTTAATGGGACTAGATTGCTTTTCATGACATTTCAGAGTGACTTAATTGTAACAATGTTGAGAGGCTGTATTTTAAAGTTTGCTAAGTATGTCTGCTGTGGATTATAGTCAGACACTTACAAGGACGGATGGATGGATAGTGGAACCAGATAGATTTTTCCTCACTACTTTCCTCCAGATATTTGCTCTTTGGAAATATGGTCACAAGAAAAAAGGTACAGGTCAGGGCTCTCTTTAATGTTTTAATTTTAAGTGGGAACAGAGGCCAATACCTGAGGCTGGCGGGGATAGTTTGAGACCAGTTCTTTACAACTTACTTGGGCAATGATGCTTGTTGGACAGCATTTATTTCTTTTTACAGAGCCAAACACCAGAATATCTTTGTTCATACTCGCTTGTTAGTGCCTGAACTCTCTTCTTGGCTTAAAAAAGTACCTGTCTTGTGTCTCGTTTTTTTCAGATATTTTAGTGTTTCTTAAATATTACTACCAAATAACAGTGTACTTTTTAAAGGATAATTTCAGACTCTTTGTGAAACTTTATTTTTTTCTTTACAGCATTGACAGGTCTTTACAACATTCATTCTGAATTGAGTATTACGGTTCAGAGGTCTTTTCCTGCATAAATGCTTTTAGGATTCTAGAACCTGTGGCAGACTTCTCAAAATTAGATCAGGTGGTCAGACACTTTCAGCCCTACTCTTAGAAGGGGTTTGTATTAGTTTCCTAGGACTGTGATTGCCTAACAAAGTACTCTTTTACTTTTGAAAATTTACTTAGTTTTTTTGGCTGCCCTGAGGCTTTGTTGCTGTGGCAGGCTTTCTCTAGTGGTGAGCGGAGGCTTCTCTCCTCTCTAGTTGCACTGTCCGGGCTTCTCGTTCCAGTGACTCCCCTTTGGGTAGCGTGGGCTCTGGGGTGCTCAGGCCTCGGTCGTTGCAGCTTGTAGTCTAAGTAAGGGCAGCTCAGTACTTGTGGTGCGTGGTCTTAGTTGCCCCGCGGCGTGTGGAGTCTTCACGGATGGATCAGGATCAAACTTGTGTCCTTGCATCGGTGGGCAGATTCTCAATTGTTGTACCACCAGGGAAGTGCAAAATACTGCTTTAAAAACTTAATGTAACAAAAGTGTATCCTTTCACCCTGCTGGAGGCATGAAGTCTGACATCAAGGAGTCAACAGGGCCATGCTCCCTCTGAAACCTGTGGGGACATCTTGCTTGCCCTTCCTAGCTTCTGTGGTTTGTCCGCAGTCTTTGGAGTTCCTTGGTTTGCAGCTGCTCCACTGTGGTCTCTGCCTTCCTCATCACATGTGTTTTCCCTGTGTATCTCTGTCTTTCTTTAAGGACACCAGGCATATTGGATTAGGGGCCCACCCTATTCCAGTGTGACCTAATCTTAACTAATTACATCTGCAATGAACCTATTTCCAAATATGGTCACATTCTGAGGTACTGAGAGTTAGAATTTCAAGATACCTTTTTTTTCAGGGGATACAAATTCAACCCGTAACATGGTTATACTCTCAAAAGCACCTAGGAGATTCTGATGGAGGCTGCACAGGTTTGCAAAGCATGGTTCCTGGCCTGCTGGCACAGACAGAA